>NC_082388.1:8288624-8373624 GCF_031168955.1 Gadus macrocephalus
GTGAAACCAACCCAATGGATTACAGTTTAAATGGTCTGGCATTGTGCTGTGAAGACAAGGATCACAATTATATTTTAAGCAATAAGCTGATGGTCAGCCATCTTGAACTCTTGGCATCAATCCTGGTGTGCGTGGTTGTTCTTTGGACGGGTTGAGGGATACAACAATTCGGAAGAGCCTTCAAATAATGTAAACATCCGAAGTCGGAAAAGGCAGAATTGAGATTAGTGAAGAGAGCAAAAAAAAAAAAGAGCATGATTAAAAAACGGCCCCGTCCCCATCGTCTCCCGCACTCCCAATGTTCCCAGTAGGGGGTTTCAAACACCTACTGGGCAGGCAAGATGGATCCTCTAACAGGAATGAAGCGGGAGAGGTCCTGAATGTAATTGGTCTCTCACAAGAGTCTTCTCTAAAAATAGATTCTCATAATGCATTTCGCCCACGAACACCTGATGAATGGCTACGGCAATTCTCCAATGTCCACTCTTCTAGCAGCTTTCAAGTCCCGCCTGCAGCACCTCTAAAAAGCCCCCCCCCCCCCCAGTACCTTGGTTGTGCAGCAGGGAGACGGGGGGCCGCGGCTGCAGCCCCCACAGCGACTCCACGCTCCTCTGCTCCTTCAGGTCCAGCAGCTGGATCAGGATGACCGGGTCGATCTCCAGCAGGCTGCTGCCGCCGCCGCCGCCCGTGCTGCAGGCCGGGCCGCCGCGGTGCAGAGAGCACAGCGCCGGGTTGGAGCCGCCTGGGCCAGGAGACAAGGGCACAGGGGGGGGGGGGGGGGGGTGACCGTCTACCTCGTGGAGTGGATGTTTCCCCAGTGGATGTTGCCCACCATTCTGCTGCGCTGTTGAACTTCTTCAAACTACGTCATACGGAGTTTGAAGAAGTTCAACAGCGCAGCAGAATTGTTTACGTACACGCGTTTCTTGTAACTACTTCTCGTATGGTCAAGGTCTGTTGTTGAAGCCACCTCAAAAACTGAGGCGGAGCCAGAGAGATACTGAACAGGATTTGCTTCTGGATTAGTTTTGAAAGACGAGACAGACTGGGAGCAATTGGGCTGTAATAGACTACTGAGCCCGTCTTATTTATTGGCATTATGAAGGCGGCCAGCCTATATGTGCCATCAGGATGAGTAAACTCCAGGCTGTTGTTACTGTTTTTGCAGTATGGTTATGTCTATGATGCAATGCACCCCCTTAATGTCTGGTCTTGCAATATCCATTGATCCACCCTGGGGAGTAGGGATGGGCAAAAAGATAATTTTCCGGGAATCAGTTCTTCCACAGTTCTTTCTTTTCCTTTCACTATCACGATTCGTTCGTTTGATTCGTTCGTTAAGTCAGATTACGTCATTTGACAGGGAATCCCCCCCCCCCCCCCCCCCCCCCTTTGCTTACAAGTATTGGGTATGCCCGCCAAATAAGGCTTTTTCACAGCCTGCCCTACCATAAGGGTAGAAGAAGAAATGAAAAAGTTGTCAGTGACGGTGCGCTCGGAAAACAAAAAAAGAGAATTTCTGTAGCATTGGCCTATACGACGCAGTTCGACCATTTCCATGGTCTGTAAAACAATACTTTATTAAATGCATGCAATTGCGTTGTAGAACAAAACGTATGAAGTGCTTGCATGATATTGAAGCCTACAGTGATCGTTAGTTAACTTGTGTGGCGGTGCCTTGTCATTCGTTTACCCATGTGCCATGGCAAAGTGATTGCTACCTGCTGTAGTACTCTCATTGGCTGAATCTTTGAGAACGTTTTAGACTCAATCAATATAAGGTCGCGGGGAGAAGGCGCTCGGTTCGTTTGTATATTTTATTTACGTGACCATATTTTTGTTTTGTTTAAAAAAAATATATGAATCAAATGAATTAATTCTCTTGTTTTGGGAATCAGTTCTTGTCGTTCACCTTCGGGATTCGTTCGTTGTGAACGAATCGTTCGCGACCGACCCATCCCTACTGGGGAGAGGCGGTCACACACCCCCTTCCTCCTCCTTTGACCACCCAAATCTCTGTTCCCCAGATCATCCCATATCTCTGTGCTGCATGTGCAACTGTACAGACTGCACTGTCAGACTGCCCTGGTGACGTCACCGGCTGTGGGGGGGGGATCCTCCATGGCTATGCACTAATGGCAGAAGTGGGGACTTTGTCAAAAAAACAATTCTTCAATGTGGATTCCCTGCAGGGTTGGGGCATGGTACCAGGGTAAATAGCGCCTACTCACACCGACCCTCACTGGCCTTTTTGTTTCAGTTTCACTTTAAGGCTAGGAGGCTTACTGTGCAATAAAGAACGGGCGTTTTGTATTCTCCAAATAAAAACTCTTTACATTTGACAGGAGGCTGGTTGGCGCGCCGTGTGATCGGATGAACAGCCCTGCTCTCCCCTACTGCTGCGCCGACAGCCAGTGATGCTTAAACACACGATGACTCATCCCATACTCCCCGGCAACACGACCACCACTGTTGGGAGGTGTGATCTCGAAAAGCACCACTTGCGCAGCATTAGCATTGAAAAAAAGAACACGGTAGAGAGAGAGCCGGGCTGCTACCTGTCGCGCCGGCCAGCTCCTCGGGGAGCTCTCCTTCTTCAGGGTCCAAATGGCTGCCAAACTCCACATCGTTCTCCCCTGACCTGCACAAAAAAATGTCTTCAATGTCTTAATGAAATATTGTTCTTCAATTTTATTCGTCGACTCAAGAGCAAAAGGACTCTTCTGCTAAATCCAAGTGCAAAAACCAAATCCTTTTTATTTCCCAGTTTGTGTATTAACTCTGCGTTGCATTAAGCCATGCGAGATTTGTTAACAGCCAACTGAAGGGCTAGGGCATGTCTGTAATGTTTCGTAGCGCAACATTTTGTTCATTTGTCCTGCCACCAGTATGTCCAGGGGAAATCTGTGATCACGGAGGAGAGCGGTGTCAAAGCTGCACTGGCGTGTCAGCCTTCTTCCAAAGAGCTTAGCTTTAGCAGAGCAACCGAGGGGAGGGGAGATGACTCACTTCATCAGCAGAGGGCTGTGAGTGAGTGGGCGGGATGGACAACAGCACAAAGCCGGACACACACACACACACACACACACACACACACACACACACACACACACACACACACACACACACACACACACACACACACACACACACACACACACACACACACACACACACACACACACACACACACACCTTATCGAACCTGTGGCAAGCGTACTTTGCTATAGCTGACCTCTGCTTCAGGCATTGGGTATGACCACTTTAGACCATAAACATTTATGAAATATCTGATATTGACCTGTGAACACCATCAAGCGATGTATCATTCAATAAAAAAGTCATTAGTCTGATGGGAGACATCAGTAACGTTCAACGTTAACAAACCGCTGGGTCTTTTCTGCATTACGCCGTTATATCAGTTACCTGGACACAATGACACATTTGACCATGTTTAAGATCATTGAAGACGTTTTGGTTCAGTGGCACATTAAGGCCGCCCTGAGCTCAGCCACTCACATGGTCTCCTCGTCGATGTCGTTCTCCTCCGTGTTGCTGGTGGCGGTGGAGCTGGCCGACGTGCTGCTGCCGTCCAGGGGGTTCACCTCCTCCTCCGTCAGGCAGTCCACCTCCAGGTCCCCGTCCGACAGCTCCTAGAAACATGGGACATCGGTTCGTACACAGCTGCCGAGCCACCCGACACAGCTTCAGACCCCAGAAGCAGAGGGGTGCATCCACTCACGTTGGAGTCGTCCTGCTGGGTCTTCTCGTCCTGCTCGCGCTCCTTGGCGTCGGTGGAGACCACCTGGAAGACGTCCTCGGTCTTCCCCAGGCGGGGTTCCCTCTCTGAGGGCTGCCGGCCCCCCCCGGGCCTCTGGTCGGGGGGCGAGGAGCTGCGCGACGTCTGCCTGCGGAACAGCTCGATGGCCAGGCGCTGGAAGGGCAACACACGTTCCCTCAGCACCTTTTGTTCCAGCACAACTGCATCCTTCTCTAACGACGAGCCCTGAGCTTCAGTGTGAAGCGGAACAACGCTGTGAGCCAGAATCCCAAAGCTAGCTTGTCAACTAAACTGTAATGTAATTCTCCCGAGCAGTATTTTAGGTTGTTCTCCTTACGATTTAAAGGTCCCATGGCATGCTACTTAATTGATGCTTTTATATAGGCGTTAGCGGGCCCCTAATACAGCAGTTGAAGACTCATTCCCAAAATTCAGCCTTGGTGCAGAATTACACCCACTACGAGCCAGTCCCACAATGAGCTTCCCACAAACGTGCCGCTTCTGTGTCTGCAGCTTTAAATGCTGATGAGGAGGAGAGAGGCGGGTCAAGACGCACCTCTTTGAGGTTGTTTATCTGCTGGATGTAGCTGGACTGGGCAGACTCCAGCTGGCTGATGTACCAGTACTGATCCCTGCACTTCTGGAAGAAGGTTGGCGAGCGGACCTGGTACCTATACCGCACCGTGGGGACAAGTATGAAACACAACCCAACGGGTCAGTCCACCAGTGGTGTGTCGACCCACAGACCTGTGCACCTCTTGAGATGGTGGCGGTCAAAAGAGAAAATGAGTTCTGTAGCACATGGTCGCTTAGGGTTTCCTTTGAAAGCCCCTCTAGGCGTCACCAACAGGATGGGCGATGCGACCCACCGGAGAACCAGGGCGTCCGTCTGCATGTTGAGGTAGCCCTCGCTGGCCAGGAGGTCCAGCCTGAAGAAGCGGTTGTAGCCCCAGCACTCGCCCACCTCAAAGTCCGAGGCAAACTCCCGGATGATGTTCTTGGCGGGGTCGCTGGAGGCCTGGTGGACCATCTCCACGCGGTATTCATACCTGGACGCAGACAGGCATGCATAGTTAAGGCTTTATTCCACTTCACAATATATAGATTCAATTTCGTTAAAAGCATTTACCACGACATCCGCAAGAGTTTGAGAATATTATTGAAAACGCATGGGCACGCCGGGTCAGTAGGTGGCCGTTTAACGTCCTAAAGATGCACCATAGAAGAACGCATGCTCAATACCAATGAGACAATAATTGCTATGTTTTTCAAAAGCTCAGTTATAGTGACCACAAACCCAATTTTCGTGTGGACGGCAGGAATGCATTAAAAAATATACATGTAAGGCATCTTAAGACAAACCCAGAACCGTCAAACAGAAGAAATAAACTGCAATTGAGGTACTTTGATGTTTCAGGTAGTCCAGCTGACAGCTCCAGGAAGACCGACACGTAGTTACCACGGACCACCCCGTTCCCGTCCTAGAAAACACAGACAGACAAATGTATGACCTACAGGACGGCGCCCCGGTCAACACATTACTCCGTTTGCTGCCTCTCACATACCAGACTCAATTTCACAGGGTTTGGTTTGTAGGGGCAAGGCGTACCACACATGGGTGGTGGTGTAACGGTACACAATAGATGCTGGTGGCTACTCACGGGATATACTTTCAACCTCCAGCACAGCCCAGAGATCTGAAGGGGAGGGCTGTACACAGGGTCTGCCCTCTGCCTCAGGGTGCTACACGCATGCACAGCACAGATACACACATCACAGACACAGAGACACACCAGTTGTTGAACACGTTATTGTCAGTCGACAAGATTTCATCAAGGTCCATTGGGATAAGTTCATTCATAATTACAATACGATTGTTTGGTATGGCAATGAATCCCCTTCACAAATCCTGAAACTTAGTCCCTGTCGTCTCATGGTGAGTGACGCATTGATTGTGATCCTGTGATGAGAGGGATGGGGCGAGGGCGTTTCCCTGCGACATCCCAAAATGGTTGTATAGTGGGTAAAATAGCACATTTCATCCGTTTTGGAACCTGGCTGCTAGAATGGCACCTCTGCTAGAACGCCTTGCTGCCTCGGACTGAGGTCACGACTATCCTGACCGTGTTATGTGTATGGGGTACATCATAATGCTAGTAATACAAAGGGATTGGGGACTCTGCCACCATACATCCCAAAACTATGTTAACCTTCCGGTTACTAGTCCACCCAGTTGACTAGTAACCAGTCTGGTTGACCAGTTCCGGTTACCAGTCGACCCAGTTTGCTGCATTTGACAGTCAATCTAGTTGACTGGTAACCGGAAGGTTAACATGTTTTTCAGAAGTATGCAGGCTGAGACCCCAATACCAGGTGAGACAGTTGTTTAGGAGGTAGAGCGGGTTGACTGGTAACATGGGAGAAATGTACTCTTACATTCAACGACAATGTGTTATTTGATCATGCCTATACGTTACATGAAGTGTGGAGAAACATTGAGTAACCAGTACCACTCTCCCCCAAGCACAGCTTTAGGATGTGAACGAGTACAGTGGCCTATGGACCAACCCCGAGCTTGACATGTTTAACGTACGGTATGTAGCTAGCGTAAATACGGTGAAGGCCCCGTTTGCGGACCCGGGGGTACAGTACATCTCCACTTAAGGGAATAGTACATGGGAGGAAGTAATGATGTATGGATGGCGTACGTGCAGAATGAAGATATAAGTAGGGGTCCAGCAGTGGCTCTTCAGTTCTTTGTCAAACCAACCCGGCTCTGTTCTTACTTGCTCCCGAGTAATAATAAAGTCTTTAGCTTTCATGATTCAGACTTCTAGATCTCTCTTATTTTGTTAAAGTGTTAATGCGGTAACTGGAAGGTTGCGAGTTCGATCCCGGCTCCACCTAGAGTGTCGAGGTGTCCCTGAGCAAGACGCCTCCCCCTAACTGCTCCTGACGAGCTGGCTGTTGCCCTGCGTGGCTGATTCGCCGTCGGTGTGTGAATGAATGGGTGAAAGTCACTTTGGATAAAAGTGTCAGCAAAATCCTCTAAATGTAAATGTAATGAGGAAACACTTACAAATCCGAGGAAACACTTACAAATCCGAAAAAACACAGATCTTGCTAAATGTTAAAATCGAGTTTAGTATTTTTTCTGAATATCATTACATTACTGCATTTGACACGTTGACAACCCCTGAATTCGTTCCACTTATATCTGGTTGAGAAATGAAATTAGACATTCTAAGAAAGGTCTTAAATGGTACTAAAGGGCTGAAGTGACTCGAATCAAACAAGAAGTTGATTGATTTGACTATAGAAATTAAATAAAAGAAACATCAAACTGACTCACCTAAAGTTGGCGAGGACAAAGGTGCTGGAGTCGTAGGCGGGGACCAGCTCGCTGTGGGAGAGGAGACGTTAAACCTTTCTGCCTTAACTTCAATACATCAACGCAGAATACAAATAAAATAAGAGGGTTAGGGTAAGCTAACCTTTTTAAACTGAATCAACTAAACAGAGAGCATTAAAGACATTTTTGGGCAACAACCTAGTGTTAATGATTAGGTGAACGTTCCAACAAGGACTTGACTGTAGTCACACATAACAACTCAATATGTGGTCTGTTTATTCATGCTGCATCTCAAACAACACATTCAAGGTGGCTGACCCAGCATCACCCAATTGTGTCCGTTCCAAAATAAGGCTATGGAGTTCACTGTTTTAAGGACGTTATTATATCCAATTTAGAATTGGGCCTAGGCAGAAGAACGTTATTTAAAATTTCTGATGCTTTTTCCTGATCTCATTCAAGGCAGTGCACCATTATACTTTCTACTTGTATGTTTTCAGTTTGAAATACATCATTTTCCAGACATACTGGTCCATATGACATGCCCAGGACTTGTTATGCATCGTTCCTGATGCAGGTCACAACTTGTGTCGCTACCAAATATACATGATGTATTTAACTGAAGTATAGACCGTATTCCAGTATTCAATTTCCGTAACTTAATTACCACGCCCGTTAACTAAATACAGCCAAGACATTGAGTAAAGCAAATGGTTTTGTCATTATATGTTACATTAAAGATTAAAAAAGAATGTAATTGCTAATAAGATTGTAGCGGAATGGAGTCTTACATGGCTATGTATCAATGCTGTTAACGAGAAGACTGTTGACCTCGGATATCAAATGCTAAGCTAGGTAATGCTTGCTGTTTTAGTCATGTTCTTTATTTCATATTAAAAACTGCATAAAAAAATTGTAAGTCAAAATATAATCGGAGATATCCCAAGTCAATTAGAAAGTGACGTCTGGGCGATAGTAATACTCAATTGAGTATTGCATAGGCTGACATGACCAGCGGATCCAGAAATGTCTTTGGGCAGACGAACTATGTGAGCCTTTGGTAGTCCATTCCCCTCTCAAGGCTACCTGGTGAAGTCCGGTGGGACCGGCGTGGTGACAAAGGATTGCATGGGTTTGCGGTGGACCTGCTGAAACATGAGCAGGATCTCGGGGCTTTTGGAAATCAGCTCACTCTTACTGCAGGAGTGGAGCTGTGGAGAACATTAACAAAAAGAGGAGATCATCATCTTAAGTATACCCACTCTGAGTGGTTAGAGGGAAGCCTACCTGCTGGCTCTTACCAGGTGGACAAGATGGCAAGGGCTAGCCTGCCTACGCAGTGAGAGGTTTTATTCTCTCACACCATTAGTTATGTTCAGAAACCGTACAAAAAAACACCAGAGAAGACATTCAGTGAAGATGGCCGTATTCACGTACACTTGCCCCCCGATTTGAGTGGATGAAATAATGTGAGTGAGTGAGTGAGTGAGTGAGTGAGTGAGTGAGTGAGTGAGTGAGTGAGTGAGTGAGTGAGTGAGTGAGAGATGAGTTCATGAGTGAAAAGACACAAGTCGGACACTTTCCGGCACCGTCTTGCTAATTAAACAGGATGCACTTTTTCAGAGGGACAAGTGCAAAGGGAATTACAAACCTGATGCTCCACTTCTTGTAGGAGGGACTCAAGCAACTCAGTCTCCTGTGTCAGCGAGGTCTTCTGGCCTTGTAAGAAGAAGTGAATCTTGTTAATTCTGTGGTATACAAAACACTTTGTCTGACATTTAAAAGGCGAAACGATTCAGACTGTGGGCTGGTATGCATTACCACCGACTTGTCCCTTAAATTGTGAAGTTGTTCTTGTGTTCTTCCATGTTTGTGTGCGTCCGGACACTTGTGCTCGGGTGGGCCTTCATTAGTGCCACTGCAGACGACATTTAACGATTCCCACTCGCTACTTTAAAATACAGCCATGCTCAAGGCAACGTTGGCAGCGCCTGCGCCATCACCAGGCAACAGAGAAGGGTTTTAAATAACCGGGGAGAGGGTGTGGTGTGTGTGATTACACGGTGGAGCCGAGGCTTACCCATCAGGGTGATGAGCTTGTTCTTCAGCTGGTTGTCGAGCCGCGCGATCATCATCTCCACGGCGTTGCGGATCTCACGCACTCGCTCGTCCTTCGCCCCGCGCACCGCCTCCACGTTCCTCTCCTGAGCAGAGCGACAGACGGACAGGGCGACAGACGGACAGGCCACACTGGTGAGGACGGGCCTGCCTGGTGAGGACGGCCCGATATGAGACACCATGAAAACACGCCTATTCAACAGACAACCTTTCAGGAGCTGTGATTTGAGAGCCATTAGTAAGAAATGCCGTCAACATCGATCAGCTATTACCTTGCCGATTATGCGTCTTTTATACTTGGACCACTTTTGTGGATGCCTTAGGTTCTACAGAACTCTTAAATGACAGTGGCGGACCGCATTGAGCCTAGGAGCTGCTCTCCAGACAGACACTGTCAAACCTCATTCTACCATTGACCTTTATTAACGGCAAGGAGATGTTATTATTCTTGGTCAATTCAAAAACATAATTAGCAACACTGGACAGTACGAACACTTTGTTAACGGTACATTTCAGAAAAGTACAGACTGTGGGCAAGCCAACGGCAGATTAGTTACGCAACTTCTGCGAAACCCTGATTTAGGAATCTCTTATTTGCTAATGTAGTTTGTAATGGTTTTAAAAGAAATAATGTGGACAGGTATAACGTTTCTGAGCATTGCTTGGCTTTGATTACGTCATGGATATGGGCAGTAAGGTTCCCCTCAGTATTTATAAGCTCTTCTGTTATGTTACAACTAATGAAGGTAAATATTTTACCTTCATTGCTGAGAATTTGTAATTTATATCTTAACTTGGTTTCCATGGTTACCCATAAGCCCCTGCAGACAGCTGAACAAGTATAAGAAAAAAAAAAAAAGCTTCCTTGGAAAAAGATCCCCTTTAAATCCAATAGGCTTCCTGTCTATAGGCATGGAAAGTTAATCAACACATCCAATCAGAATCAAGTATTCACCAAAGCAAGCCATTGTATAAAGGATCAATAATACAATATCACCATCTAGAGGCAGCAATTTGAACTACACTTAGCGCCTGAGCGAAACAAGGAAAGTTAAACCACACACACACACACACACACACACACACACACACACACACACACACACACACACACACACACACACACACACACACACACACACACACACACACACACACACACACACACACACACACACACACACACACACACACACACACACACACACACACACACACACACACACACACACGTCGAGGTGGAGGGTTTACCACTTCCTGGACCAGGCTGATGAGCTCCATGAGCCGGCGGCGCAGCTTGGCCACCTCCTCGTTGACCTTGGTCACATGCTGCTCATAGATCTCCACCAGGGGCTTGAAGGTGTGGCCCCCGTGCTGCAGGGGGGGTGGGACAAACACGCTCAGTGGCTACCTACTAGAGAGCGAGCATTGGTCCTGAAGGGAGTTCATGTCATAATGGCTCAGTTTAAAATGGATAATTTAGGCCCAATCCCATTTCTACCCCTTACCCCTCCCCCTTGTTTTGAAGGGGTAAGGGGTAAGGGGTAGAAATGGGATTGGCCCAATCCCATTTCTACCCCTTACCCCTTCCCCTTACCCCTTCAAAACAAGGGGGAGGCGAGGGGTAAGGGGAAGGAGTAAGGGGTAGAAATGGGATTGGGCCTTAATGTGATTACTGGAGAATCAAGGCTGTCTTCAAAGTTTGAATCAAGTGAATCAGATTACAGGCTGTGATTAATCTCGATGAACCACAGGTTTTAAATACTGCCGTTTGAGGGGGATGATAATAACTTAAATGCTGTGGGAATAATAGAAATGCATTAAAACTAGTAAGGAAGAAGAGAACCGTTACACTGACTCATTTATTGTATGTACAGAGGAATGCATACATTCATACCACGAAAGGGGATAGTTAGGAAGAGTTAATGCTTTAGGTAAACTCCAAAAGCATACATCAGTGTAATTTGTTGACCATAGCCGTCCAGCAGCTATTAGCGAGTGAAAAGCCCCGTGTCCATTCTAAGGGTTGCCGTAAGCGCCACAGCTAAACTGAGACCGTCTAGACACGAGGGTAGACTTAATCTGTGTTATCTGCAGCTGGCCGCTAAGTAATGCCAACAGGACGTCATCTTAAGTGAAATAGTACAGGATACCATCACTTTTTCTTCCTCGTTTCCCTATTGCCGTCTGGCACTAGTGGAATAAGTATTATGTATTATTAGTAGTGCTGTCAGTTAAACGCGTTATTAACGGCGTTAACGCAAACCAATTTTAACAGCGTTATTTTTTTTTCTTTGCCTCAAAACAAAGAAGCAGTAGCCTGACTGCTATGTTCAAGGCAGTATGTTTGTATGTTCATCGTTTAATGCACTATAGGCTTTTTTTTTTGTATCGTCCTGTTTTGATCAGTATATGCCAATGTTATCAATAAAAAAACATTTGCACAAGGCAAGCCGATGCACTTCTCCATGTTGATAAGAGCATTATAATGAGAACAATTAATGGGACGAAGAAATCAAGGGATATTTAGCATAGAAAAATTAGTGAACTATGCCATTAATACGATTAATCGCGATTAAATATTTTAATCGCTTGACAGAACTCATTATTAGTAAATTAGAGAGTGCATCAAATCGGCTTATTGTTATTCAACTAGGACTAGGGGACTAGAGGCTGATGGTTGGTGCGGCTGAGCTTGGATCTTTGAGTATAGCAGCGCCCAGGGTAGCTCCGATACTAGAATGCACTCTGACACTAGGTTAACCTCTGAAACTCTGACCCTGACACTAATTTCAACTTTGATGCTCGTCTGATATGGGATTAATGGCTATGCCGATACTGAGCCCTTTTGAGTTGTTGTGAACTTGTGGCTAAATGCTCTGGTAAAATATCCATCTCAAGTAGACTGCACCTGCATGAGCAAATTTAGTTTTGTGTGTTGGTTTGAAATGTGTGTCTTACCATGCCTCCCCAAAGAGCACACTGGTGGCAGATGCACTTCTTACAGGTCCAGCAGAACACACTGAGCTTCTCATGGTGGTTTTCGCACCTGGACAGGACACACCTCAATGTGAGCAATCATGCTAGGCTATGGAAACTCTTATGTCCAATTCTATATATATAATAATAATAATAATATATTAGGGAAGTATATAGATTCATTGCATTGAAAATTCCTCTACTTAATTAATTATTGTTTGTCCCACAGGGAAGTGCCAACCAGCAAATCACCAAATTGCCTTGAAAAAAACAAAACATTGGACAGGGCCGCTATGAGGAAGCAAGGAGGGGAGGGGGAGAGGTGGTTGGGAGCCTCTGGGGGGGGCCTCACTTGTCCTTGTCGTTCTCCTCGTGCTTGGAGAGGCTGCAGAGCTGGAGCGTGTCGAGCTGCTGGGTCACCTCCTCGGCCCAGCGGCAGTTCACCAGCTCCCTGAGCTGCAGCGGAGCCCTGGGGACAAGAATCCCCGCGTTAGGACTTCATGCACTCACAGCAAGCCCATCCATCACCTGACACTCTACTATACTACAAGCTACCATCTGTTAAGACTAGAAGAAACAGCACTCGGGTTTGTGGGATCACCCCGTTTCTGATTTCATTGACACTTCAGCAAGTACAGTGGGGGCCTCAATGAGGAATACGACTGGCAGCGAACCTAACTCATGATGTTACCATTGGTGGACTGGAGCTTACCTGCAGTGTGGGCATTGGGCTCTTTGTTCAGTCAGCCAACGCTTTCCAAAATAAAGAGGACACACAGGTAAGTGACAGGTATGTCACTTTCAGTAACAAACAGGGTCATCCACGCGTTGGCAACACAAAACTGAAAAATAAGCCGTTTTATTATCAACGCTCTTCAACAAGGTTTGGCATATGTAACATAGCCAAACAACCGAAGGGGATACAGCGTTTAACTCTTCAAACATGTTTCAGGTCACAAAGTTAGGAAGGCCTTTGACTTATGGATTGCGCTTGTTTTGGTACGTCAAAAAAAACTGGAATCGGATCGGATCCGCTTAGAAAACGCAGCGTCAATCACGGTTTAGGTTGTAATGGATGGAACCTTGATGCGTAAAGTTGGAGAATCCCAGCATCGAGCCAGACAAGACGCCAAAAGCTGTTGACGCGCTGAGCGCTGGAGACACACGCCAAGCGGTAGTGGGGCTTACCCGTATGCAGCTGAAGCAGCAGAGCTTGGAGCAGTGGGGACAGAGGCGGGCGTCCCTCAGCTTCTCCATGCAGATGAAGCAGCGGAATACCTCTGCAATACTCTGGAGACACACATGGACAGAGGCCAACTGCAGGGGCATTCACCCAGTACATCCTCCCATGAGAAACATTCATTTCTAAAGGCCCGGTCACACCAGGCAATACATTGTGAAATCCTTCTCTTATATGGCTTGTGTGGCATAGAAGCTGAAAACCCGTTTTCTGCTAGTTTCTGTATTTCAAACATTCACCGACAAACGAGCTTGGCACACAACACTTCTATCTGAAAGGCTACTTAAAAAACACCAACCTCAGGCCAGTGTGCCGAGCATGTGGGTGGTTATTGCCAAATCAGTGCTGGCCTACTTCTAAAGTAGGGTGTTGGTGTTTGGGCAGAGTGCATACACAGTTGTGTGTGATAATTGATTGTTGCTGACAATGTCAGACTGGACTGAGATGTTACTCTACCGCCACCTGCTAGCGGATATTTAGCAAGTTGGAAAAATCTAAAATATGTAGATGTACAGTGTACACATGTAGTAATTTTATTTCATGAAGCTATATTAACCATAACGAAGTAATTCAGACTTTTGGTTATTTTGGAACATGTTTAAAATAACTCATCCATTAACATGATCCTACTTCAGTTTCAATGGGAAAATGTATCTGTAGAATGTACGTTTCTTAACCCAATTTAATATTATCAGGCTTTTAAAATGTGCTTGCAATATGTAGGCCTAATCATTTCATTAACAGTAATAGTATACAATCCAATTAAACGATGTGCTGTGATATATTGACATTCTAAAGGGTAACATGACATACATTTTCAAAGCATGCATTTTTGATTTTCATTCATAAATGATGTTGCGACATATTGCATTTTATATAACCTTTCTTCCAATCAATTCTTATAAAATACAATAATTTACCTAAACAGTAAAAACATAAAAATAATAATCGTTCCCTACAATGCATTTATACACACCTCAACACTTTGTTCGTCCATGTCGGCAACTTTAAGTCCTTCTAAATTAAGGGGGAAATAAATAATTTACAACAAGTTAGAGTTGTCATTCAAATTTACATTACACATTGACACACGTCAGCCACATTACATATTAGCAAAAAAACATTTGAAAAGCTTAAGAGGGTGAGACCCCAGCATCTTGGTCCATTACTATAGGGTAAGGCCCCAGCATCTTGGTCTATTACTAAAGGGTAAGGCCCCAGCATCTTGGTCAATTAATAAAGGGTAAGGCCCCCATCATCTTGGTCCATTACTAAAGGGTAAGGCCCCAGCATCTTGGTCTATTACCAAAGGGTAAGGTCCCAGCATCTTGGTCTATTAATAAAGGGCAAGGCCCCAGCATCTTGGTCCATTACTAAAGAGTAAGGCCCCAGCATCTTGGTCTACTACTAAAGGGTAAGGCCCCAGCATCTTGGTCCATTACTAAAGGGTAAGGCCCCAGCATCTTGGTCTATTAATAAAGGGTAAGGCCCCAGCATCTTGGTATATTACTAAAGGGCAAGGCCCCAGCATAATTTGTTGTTAGTGGTTACGAACCAACCTGTAACAATACGCCAGTTCCAGTTCCCCCCAATTAAAATCAATTGCAATAAAACGGGTCTTTATCGTGAACGGACGGAGCATGACCAAAAAACACAGTGATATGATGATACACGCCGTGCGTTACAGTTATGACCCAATCAGTTACCTCGGAGCGGTGATGACACTAGCTGGTAGCTAGGGTACCTCACGGTGATGACACTAGCAGCGGTGATGACACTAGCTGGTAGCTAGGGTACCTCACGGTGATGACACTAGCAGCGGTGATGACACTAGCTGGTAGCTAGGTTACCTCACGGGGATGACACAAGCTGGTAGCTAGATTACCTCACAATGGTGACACTAGCTGGTAGCTAGGTTACCTCACGGTGATGACACTAGCTGGTAGCTAGGTAACCTCACGGAGCGGCTAGAGCTACCGGGGGGTTCTGCAGACGGTGCAGCCGTTAACCGTCTGTTAACCGTTATCCGTTAGAACCCCTCAGACGCGCGCTGTGCCACCGGATAGCGTCGCGTTAAGACTCCGCTGTACCTGGAGCTCGGTGGTGTTTCTCCAGGTCCTCATACACCAGTATCCCCTGTATCATCAGTCTCTTACAGCCGCACCACCGCACTCATTAACATGGTCGGCAGCCGCTGGGGAAGCTGGAGACAGGACACACTGACCACACTTCCGGTTTCACAACCCGGCCTTCAAAATAAGAGGCCCGGATGGTATAAAGTAGGTCACTTTTCAAAGTAAAAGAGGACAATTTGACAACACAATACAATACTACTTTATTCTCCACATGTCGTGCAAAATATAAAATCGTCATCCAAATATTCAAAGCAGAATCTACGGAAGAGGATTAGGGCCATAAGAACAAAAAAATTGTTGACTATTAACTCTATTCTCAGAATTCTGACTCTAAACTCAGATTCGGATTTTAATCTCAGAATTCTGAGAAAAAGTCAGAAATCCATAGTTCTGACTTTAAAGTCAGAATTCTGACTTTCAAGCAAGAATTCTGAGCATTCTAAAGTCAGAACTATGGAATTCTGAGAATGAAGTCAGAATTCTAACTTTAATCTCAGAATTCTGAGCATTCTAATCTCAGAATTACAAGATTTATAAGCATTGTAAACTTGTAAACAAACCTATTTTTAGACATCCTGCCAAGACAGGACCCAATGAGTAATGCATATAAATAAGGGTGTATGCTACCATTGCATGGGAGAGAGAAAGGTAACTAAAGCTGATGGTTGATCTTTGAAAGAAATAGCCCAAAGGCTAAATCCAGAGTTCGACAGAGGAAGGGAAGGAGAGATTTTTAGATGCCCTTGGTGCGGTTGAAAAATAAGGCTATCTGCATTGAGACACTCAAACCTTTTTTTATTGGACAAGATCAATCAATAAACTGAGTGTACACCCAGTCACTAACTAAATGCAGTGGACCAAATGCCTCAACAACCCATTGTTTGTAATTCTGTTGAAAGAATGCATTTTAAACTTTGCATTTAATAATTATTAATCATAGCAGCACACTTGTGACAGCAGGGAGGTCAGTACCAACACATTATAGACATGCACTTCAAATCAGTTTGGTATTTTGAATAAAACAACCAATACACAAAAAGAGAATTTGAAGTCCACTCAAAATTGTTTACATTTATAAACAAATAACTGCAACCAAAAATACAGAATCATGATACATTTTTACAAAATGTGCAACCACTAAAATAGCATTAATTTATCTATCAACCTTTGATCACTTATGTACAGCTCAAGAATTACAAGCAGGATTCCAACACAATCAATTCTAACACATGGTTTATCACTGAATGTTTGCCTGTGCCCATACTTTCCCACCAATCCTTTGTCTAACAGAATGATATTTGTGAAAATGTAAATATTGTTATGATTTTGAAATTGCAATCTGAAAAAAAATGCAACAGACCATGTAATTCAAATAGAAACCCAGGATTTACAATTAAGACACTTTTGTTATCTTTTCCCAAAAAAAAGCACTTGGTTTTACCCATGATAAAAGTGACTATGGAAACTGGGGGCTGGGTCTATGTTAAGGGCTTTAAAGGCCTTCCCCTGCCATACAACATTTTCACATAGTGTATAGCGGCGTCTCCAACAGGAAGCAGCTCTTATTCTGACTGTCATACTTGCACAAATACAATTTTCCCTTTTGACTTTCACAGGAGTTGCAGTAGCACAAAACATTGTCTAGACTATTGTATTTGTAATGCATTCATTGTGTCGACACTTGAGATTCCATTGAGACTTGAGATGAAGACGGAAGCATATCCGTCGAAACATGTCAAGGTAAAGAAAATAACATCTACCAATAAATGTGTCTGTGATAAAAGAAAACTATAAATATCTAGACTATTGTAGTTACTCTGTTTATTTCTGCTTGGGAAAGGGGTAACAATTCCCCTATCTCAGTGTAATTTTCAGCCAGTATAGTGTCCTGACTTCTTGCTACTTCTTGGAAATTCTCATTACAAAAAGAGAAAAAATATTGAACAAACTAAAATAATACAATGATTTAATGGTTGGGAGGACCAACTGATTGATAGCATGAGTCTACATTGCTTTCCATGCAGAGACTCATTCAGAACTACAATACCCTACTGACTTACAACTAATGGTCAAACCATGTCAGGTCTTGGGTCAGGAGTGTCAAGCAACATTAGTGTGAGGTTAGAATCAGTGGCTTTAGCATGCCATTACTTCCCCCCCATCATTATCTACAATTATAGGACAAATCAGGGCTTGGGGGAGTGAGTTTCAGTTGATGACCAAGCAAGGAGTGTCGCAGTGTGCAGTATTTCAAAAGCAATTGCCTGCGCCTGGGGAAAGTGTAGCCATCAACAAAGCAATGACAATGTAGACTAGATGAAGATGAAGAGAAAATGCACTTAGACGTGGAAACCAAAGGATGAACCGATATTCATGGCCAAACCCAAACTTGGATATCTGTATTTTCCCATGAGGCTCTAGCTTATCTTATTACCACTCATCACTTTGACAAGTGGGAACAAATCGAATGTTAAAAAAGGAATAAAATCTGGCCATGCCTTGATAAAACTGATTACTATCATTAGCTTTACCTGTTTGAGGTGAATAAGAAAATGTTTCCTCAAACACCTGTGAGGAGGGATTTCAGATTTTAAGTGGGAGTTTCCACCTCTTTTAAAAAAGTCCCATGAAGAGTAAACAGTAAAAGGTAATAAAAAATAAATAATAATTCATAATTGAATAATTATGTCTTTGTTCAACTCTATCTCTTAAATTATCTCTGTGATTCAGGTTTTGAGCCTTTAAATAATTTCTCCTGGTGGTGTTATCCTAGTGAAGCACGTTGTATTGCCATTCTGAAGGACAAGCGCTCTATAAATAACCTTTGATTGACTGAATAGTTACCTCTATGAAGTATTCCTATTAATTTGTAAAACGAAACACACTAACATTATTATTAACAATCTCTTGAAGCGATACCGGCTTTGCAATGAAATTCCCACTTGAGTACCAATTCAACTCATGAATCGCTCCCACGCCCTTCCTCCTCCTCCTCCTCCTCATCGTCAGGGCCCTAGCCAGCAAACACCTGGGGCGTGAGCGGCGGGGGCAGCCGGTCCGTCTCGGCGTTCTCCGTGTCGATGGCGGAGGCGGGCGGGGGCCGGACCTCCAGGGGGTACCTCTCCAGGATGTCCTGCACCTCCCGCCGCACGCCCTCCTCCCAGGACACCAGCTCCTCCTGCAGGCCGCGGGCCCCCTCCATCAGCCGGTCCTGACGCTCGCTCAGGCCCGACAGCTGCTCCAGGCTGTGGTGGAGCTGGGCCAGCGCCGGGTTCACGGCCACGGAGCAGGCGGCGGCGGCGGCGGCGCCGCCTTGAGGGGAGGGCCCGGCCTCCAGGGGCCAGCCGCCGTTGTCGGTGGGCCGGCGAGGCGAGGCCTGGCCGGACATGTAGCGCTCAAACTCGTCGGTGTCCAGGTTGAGGGACTGGGCGTCCAGCTTCTCGATGAACGCCACGGCGCAGCACTGCAGCAGACCACGGGGAAAAGACGCCAGACACGTTTTGTGAGGTCAGATACAAGGCCCTGTCCCGCTGCAAAGTCCCGGACTCGCTGCCCCAGGCCTCTGGAACTCTCTCCCACTAGCCATCCGTATTATAGCGTCTCTCCCCACATTTAAATCCTCCTCCCAAACTCACCTGTTCTCACTCGTCCATCACACTCAACTCCACCCACCCGCCAATTTAATAAATACGTTGCATTGTTAATTTGAAAAATGTGTTTGTTTTTAACTTGTATTTTGCTTATCTTAACTGTAAGGCAACCTTGAGAGTTGTTGAAAGGCGCCCTGAAATAAAATGAATTATTATGATAGCTGCATTACATATAACATAACATGAACTTCTAGCATGTGCACACGAATGCTGCAGATCAAAACCAACAGGTCCAGCTGTTATCCTTGTGAGGTATCAGGATCACAAACCCCCATCAGAATTCAGTTAAAAAAAACAGAATCAGGCTTTACTCTTGTTGCCCATCCCTGACCCACGCCCATTGAGGACAGACAGCTGTGGCCCATCCCTGACCCACGCCCCCCTGGAGACAGCACACTGACCAGGTTGGTGAAGTAGTAGCCGTCCTCGCCGGTCATCAGCCGGCTGGGGTTGCAGAAGCGCGTGATGTACTGGATGTTGGACTGCAGCCGCGGCGGGTTGGCCTTCAGCACGATGTAGATGAGCGCGGGCAGGAAGTCGTCGGCCGACGCCGGCTCCTTCTTGGTGATCTTGATGGCGCTGAAGATGTGCTTGCTGCACTGTGTGATGCACGCCAGCTTGTCCCGCGGCACCCGCTTGGAGTCCATCTCGATCACGTCTAGAGGAGAGGGAGGCTGGGTTTAACAAGGACGGCGCAGCACAGGAGTGGGGCCGGGTTGGCTAGAACACTTTTGAAAACCATACAGTTAGCAACTACAACAGTACATAACAATTTACTAACGGAATAATATATATTACAGGCAAACTAAATATAAGGAAAATATTCTACAGGTTGGAAAAACGAGTTATACTAAAAACCAGGTATCGAACAAAACAGTAGATTAGCAAAAAAGGCCATCTGATGACTATAAAACACAAACAACTCACTAATCGTAATCAATAATATATTAAACTATTATAAATATTATTATTTAAGGGTAAGGAAATATGAGAACCTGTTTCACAGCTTGCTGATATGACCAGTTACTGACCCGTTATTGCTTTGACAACATTGTCCGACACTTCAGGGATCTCCTCGTCCATGGACACACACAGCATTTCAATGGTCACCCAGTGCAATGCCCTAGGACACACACACACACGCGCGCACACGCGTAATTATCACAGTTTTCTGAAGAACGTGCCGTCAAATGATTTAATAGTCTTTAAACATAAATCAAAAAATATTATTATTAAATTAAGACAAATACCCATATCACATAGAGTTTTAGTTATTTTGGGTTTATTTTAAGTGGCTTTCATACCTTATTCTGTGCTGCGTGGCAAGGTCCTTTTTCTCATCGTCGGTGGTTTCCGGGCAGAAGACACTCTTATACAGACGAGTCATGATGTACTTCTCCACCTGGTCCATCACCCTCTCTACAGACTCAGACGAGCCTGGAGGTCAAAGGGAGCTCTTTAACCACTGAAGGTAAAGAAGGCTAGTCTCCTGAGGCCAGCCTGATCGAACCAGTTCACATTCTGTTTCTCTGTGCAGATCAGACTGGTCTCAAACCAGTTAGGACAATCTGCACTAGGGGGAGGGAGTTTCGAGTTATTGACAAACAAATTAAAACAATATATATTTAATGAAAGAGAACGAATAACGAGGTTAAAAGATCATTCATTTGCACAGAATGCTTTTCATATTGGAGAACATGTTTTTGAGAGAGCGAGCGAAGAGAGCAATAGCGTCACCAAGTTATTTGATCTGACTGGCTGGTTCTTTTTGAAAAATGCAAGGCTACGCCATATGTGGAAATCAATTGCTGCCTAGCCAAGGCCAGACTGATATTCACAGAGAAACACAAACTTGGATATGGTCTCACAAGGCTTAAAAGTTACTCAAAAACTAAAGGGTCTTCAGCTATGGTAGAAACGTTAGGGAAATCATCTATCAGCAGTTGTTTTCAGTGTAAGATGTCCAGCTATATTTAAGCTGTTAAAGGACCCATCAAGGTACAATGTTGAGTCCTGGGGGGGGAAAAATACATTTCAAAGTGGAACGGCCCACTTTCCGATCTCCAGTCCATGCAGCAGAGCGAATTCAAATCCCCGGCACAACGGCCGGGGGTCTAACGCCGTAATATATAGATCAACTATAACCGCATTTCACATTAATCGCAAATATCCCGCTGCTTCGGGTTTTCCTTTGTAGGCCCGTTGAGAGGAGGAGCGGGCGAATCCACTGTCAGTGCGTGTGCAGTGTATCAGTGATACGCGGGTTTATCCAATAAGTGGTAGTGTTCCTGCGCACCATTGGCATGTATGCGCGCTTGTCTCTGTGTGCGTGTGCGTGTGCGAACGAGAATGACGGGGAGAAAGAGTGCTATGCAGAGATGAATGAACGGAACGATATTTACATTTCAAAATTGTGTAAAAAAAGAAAAGAAAAGGAAAAAAGAATCAATTTGTGGCACTTGGGTGTTGATTCTGTTGCGCTGCGCCACACATTGGTCTATGTATGGGAAACACTGTAGGCCTACTGGAAAAATGTTTCTTATCATGGGTTTCAAACTAGAATCTGAGTAGGTTCATCACAGATGGAAACCTTTCCTAACAGACCTTTGAAGTGGCTCATCAGACGATCCGACAAGTTCTGGTAGAAGTCTTGGACGCACTCGGACAATTCATCTGCACCAAGGTCCTGCTGAAACGATGGGGGCAAACCCTTCATTAAACCGGGGCTGGCGTCATGCTTCATGGGACATTATTGGAGGTGGGTAATGGGCTCGACCTTCTTGTTGGCTATGCACTATTGCAAGTGGGGAATGGGCTCTACCTTCGCGTTGGCCATGCTCTATTGGAGGTGGGGGGCTCTACTTTCTTGTTGGCCATGCTCTATTTGAGTTGGGGGGGCTCTACCTTCTTGTTGGCTATGCACAATTGGAGGTGGGGGGCTCTACCTTCTTGTTGGCCACGCTCTATTTGAGTTGGGGGGCTCTACCTTCTTGTTGGCCATGCTATATTGGAGATGGGGGGGGGCTCTACCTTCTTGTTGGCCATGCTCTCGATGAAGGCCCGACACTGCTTATGGATCTCCCGGCCTGGTCGCTGCATGGTCTTCAGGAACTCCATGAAGTCCTTGGAGACGCGGTCCGTCTCCAAGCTGGCCTTCCGGCTGATGGACGGGCTGGAGGTCTTCCCCTCGTGGCCCTCTATGGAGTGAAGAGCAGCCAGAAGATATTACCACATTGTCTTTCCTGGTCGTCAACTACTTGAATTTCTAGTTGGCCGATACCTCAGGGATTAAAGATGAAAAGCAACAACCGGCAAATCTCTCTCTGCTCTGCAAAGAGAAGGTACTCTTCCAAACTCGACCGAAAGCACTCTCTCTTTTGAGTGGTGTTTTAGGGCATCCAATACAGAGATCCCCGGTTCGCATTTGGCAGAATAAAGAAAGTAACCTACTCAAAGCGACGCATACAAATAGAGGATGTTAAGATGAAACATTTGTAGAGGCATTCATATCTGGTAACAGAATAACATTTCTACTTTAAGCACTAGTGCGTCGGAAACAATGCTACCGTTAGAAGGTTATGTGCATGTTAGGCGGCAGAGCAAAATGGTATCACTAGGCAGCCCTACGCCAGCATTAACACATTGATGCTGGTGATTTCTGAATAGTTTGAGCAGTCAAACTATTTTAACTTATTAATTAATGGATTATGTCTAAGCGTTACAAAACGTGTCGACGACAAATCAAAAGTGGGTGCCTAACGCCATCGTTCAAATAGTCAATAGATCTGGATTCTATGAATGAACGATTGTTGCTGTATGTCTGCGGAGTGTATTCAGGATGCATGATGGACTGTTCAGACAGACTGTGGGATACCGACCTCTCAGCCTAGCCACCAGCGCTGCGGGCACGGCGACCGTTTGGGGGGAGGGGGAAGGAGGGAGCGGGGGTCGGTGGTGAAAACAACGAACAGAATGGGTAAGTAGCAATCAAAAGGAAAAACAACAAGAGAAATCAAAGTGAAAACACAAAGCATAACCAATCTGAATCAAACTTAGAAGATGCATAGAGGAGTTTAAAGACAGAAGCTAGCACCACACCAAAGGATGTGCAATTCAAGAAAAGCCCTGCATTCCAAGAGAAAACTGAATGGATTCACAACTTAAAATCTCCCCCAGTCTCCGTTCCTTCTCAGGACTTCTTCCTTGCTAATTAAGCTTTTTTTCAATCTGGGGGGCTAGGGCTAGGTGGGGGTCATACATTTAGAGACTTCCAGGCTGTTACTTTGATTAAGGGCTATACAAATAAATGTGATTCAAATTGAAAGTATATTTGGATGTACTTTTTCGTTGGCTTGCCTTTGTGTGTTTACATTATTGCAATCAACATGGCAACAAGATAAGCATATACACACTCTAGTCTAAACTGCTTTTCATAGCGCAAAGCGGGCCGCAGAAGATCCTAAAGCTAATACCCCCTCGTACTGAATCGAGTATACATTTTGAATCGAAAATTCAATTCAAGAATTTTAATATATTAGAATCCGGATCGAATGAGCCAAACCCCTACAAGAAATGGCAAAATATTATTTTCCAAACTCATTGTGCTTCATTGAAAAAAACCTCACTGGCCACCTGGCTCAAACTCATTGGTCACTGCCAACTGGCTCAGCCCTCTCTGAAGCATCCCGCTGACAAGCTTGTCATGTGATTGAATATGGAGAGCCTCTCAACATATGCCTTCAATCTGAGTTGATGCCGTTTACATACAAACTCTAACAAACGCTTGCTAAGCAGCAAAACATTTGCATATGGATTTCTTTAGAATTCTTCAATTGAGACGGAAATCGCATTGAGATGCCACTAAGCCACGTCCTTATAGGACCAGCTGGGTTATATACATACACATACACAAACACACAAACAATGTAGCCCTGTGAATGAGACGTGGTTCACCCATGACCCGATGCTAAACCCATGATGTTACAATCTTTTGCTTTTTGCCTTGAGCAGGCTCGTCTACAGTATGCAAACCGAGTCCAAATCACTGTTGTATTCGCTATTTCATGTAAAAGAGATAATAGACCCAGAGGAGTCATCATAGGACAAACACAAGTGTCACTCATAACACTAGTGATGGGTCTACCCCTTAATGTACCATAGTAGACTACACTAGTGAATGCCACTAGGACTAATGCCAGGGCTTTGTCAAACTGAGCCCTGCCTACATATGTGATGTGAATGGCTACACGTGTGTTTGTGGGGTTCTGTTTAAAAGGGGTCCATCGGTGAACCAAGAGGGAGTGGAACCCCACAGCAGCCTTAGAGCCGTTACCTTCGGTAGGAGAACCCATCTCCCACGAGGGGGAGAAGATCCCTCTCCAAGCCCTGAGGGTCCTGTCCTCCCTCTCAACAAGCCCTGCCAACAGCATGGAGGGAGGGAGGGAGGGAGGGAGGGAGGGCCCGGATGCGAAGCAACAGAGAGAGGGATGCAGAGAACGCAGGGGCAAGCGATAGAGGGGAGACAAAGTGATGACGCACACAGAGCCACTAAAACCAAAAAGGTAAAAGGTTTGTCATTTCATGTTTAGCCCCAGGTGAAGTTGCATGGTGTGATCACTTTGTATGACCGTGGCCTGGACGAGACTATACATCGTTATCGTACGACCATAAAGCAGTCCCACTAATTTGATGATATATTATCAAAATCAATGGGTCTGGATGTGGCAGAACAGAGAAACCGTGTTGGTTTTGGTGAACAAAATGAATGAAGAATGGAGAATGTGGTGTTGGGCACAATTCAACATCTGATGGGATGGATTCAGCGGAAGCCCAGAACAGATACATTTCTTGTCCCCATCCAAAGCACAACCTTACCCAAGCCAGGAAACCCAATGGAAATACAGGCAGTGCTTTAAGGAGCGTTTAATGTGGAGTAACGACGTGGCCTGTGGAGCGTAAACGGCCCTCTGGGTGTGGCCCCGCCATCAGGGAGCTCACAGTAAACCGTGCCCACGTGCTTTGGGAGGACTTGGCCCTCATGTGGCTACTCTAGGTAATACAGCACTGGTCCAATAAGAACGTCTCGGATCCCAACCATCCCAGACGCAGAGAGAAAGAGAGTTAACCCAAACCTCTCTTACACCAGGAGAGAGGACGAATGACGCACAATAACAAGCTGTAATGTCTTTAATATGGTGTCCAACACACGATGTCCGTTTACAAAATATATACAGTATTCGACGGTAAACATCTCTTTATCACAGGATCCCTGTGAAAACGTGTATAAGCTGAGTACCCTCATCCATTTCCGTACTGGTGGTTTGTCTTTCTTATACCCCCGATCAGTGTCAATGTTTGCGGTGCCGTACCTTTCTTGGGGGCTATGCGCGCGGAGGGGCTGAAGAACTTCTTCACCGTGGTGACTTTACGCATCTTCTCGTTGGTCTTCTTCTCCTCAAACTTGGAGAAGGGGGTCAGGGCGGCATGGGGCGGGGTGGCCTGGGCCTGGGGCTGGGGCCCGGGCTGGCTGGAGGGCCCCTGGCTGCTGGCGTAGGCCACCTCCTCTTCGCGCTGCAGCCTGCCCAGAGCGACGTTGCAGGATTTAGCGTTCGCATGACCGAGCACCCCCTGACGAGGCATACCCTTTCTGTGTGGAGTTTCTAATTCAACTTATTATCTATACTTTTTCTGTGAATGTTTCTGACTGTGCAACACCCCGAGACGGCAAAGAAACAGACACTACTTACTTCTCTGCGAAGGCCCAGTCCTCCTGGATCTGTCTCTCCTTTGCTCGCTGGTACTCCTCCCGCCAGCACTTGGAGCACAGGCCCTGCCAGGCTGCGTTGCCATAGTAACCACATCCCTTCTTGCAGAGCAGCTCCGACTGGTCCACGTGGATCCCGCGGCGCTCCGGCTTCTGGCTCATCTTAGGCCGACTCGTCTGGTGAGAACATGTTCAAATGGGGTCGTATCCTTGACCATAACGGTTTGTTTTACATGAAGATGGAACTGTCTTGAGAAAGGCCACAGTATTCAATTATGATATCAGCATTACTGTGCTCACAGATTACATGTTGAGACATGACCGTTTTGCTAATGGATGGGTGGTTTGGAATGGGGCATCGTTATGAAACAGCATTGCATACAAACACCAATTCACAAATGAGTTAGAAGAGTCGAATCAGGTGTCAGATTGAGGGCAACCCTATGACACGGGGACAACACTAGGGGTCCTGACCCTCCGAAGGAAGGGTCATGCTGCATGACAACACACTGAGTAAACAGTGTGCGCACTGCGGCCTCGACACATATATAGGCGCCCTTTCACAGGCCTGCATATCCGTAAATAACAGTCAAATGTGACCGTTTTTCGACTCTTATCAGGGAACAATGTCGTCATGGTGAAATAGAAAACGCTCAGGCTATGTATTAATAACAATCAGGTGTAAACTACAACGTTAACGTTTGGCTTGCAAGACACCTATGCATTATCGTGCCACGGTCTCCTGCATGAAGTCTTCGATAAGTCGATCACTAGCATTTCTCGACTATCCGACGAACAATGACTTTGAAATCACGTAAGATGATCCCTTACCGCCCTGGCAGAACGCTGTGAAGGACAACAATGCTAGCAATGCTAGGCTAATGCAAAACGTCAACAATCAACGCCTCTTCCGGTTATGGTAATGCTGCGTTCAGGATCACGGTGAAATGTCCGCCTTTGCATGCACGTCGACACGATGAATTATGTTCGTATTTGGTTATTTTGCTATTGCATCTCTCCATCCATTATAAATCGCTTTATATATATATATATATATATATATATATATCCTAAAAGACAAATAGTCAATAGTAAACTGGTTGCAAGTACTGAATCAGAAAATAAATTCAAAGTTAGCTTCTGAAATGCCTTTCATTCTGCTAAAGACGACTCCAAAGCCAAAAATGTTCCTGAATCCTCGGACGCCAGCTTTCCGAGTCGGTAGTCGGAAATCTCCCAGCTTTCTGGTGGCATTTCTCGGAGGCACGCCCCCATTTTGTCTTCATCTCTCGGAATTCTGACAGCAGACCGAGAGCAGTGATGACGCTCTGAACAAAAATTGCTGCGCCCGTAAAGAGATTTATTTTCTTTGTATTTGCACCACGTTGGTCATTTAAAGGTTGATTTTAAATGCTCTTACACACTTGATTACATTGCTACTTTATTCCGGTCACCGATTTATGCATTGCACGGTCTTGCTGTGTATGCTATACTGTACAATAATGTAAAGTTGTGTTGTTTGTTTTCGAGCTTGTCTGCTAAAGAGGCTTATGTAGCTAACAATAAACAATGACTAGCAAATTTCATGGCCAATCACAAAGTCAAACGGGAACGCTATATAATGCCCCGAGACCGTAAATGACGTCAAAAGGATGACGTGCAACTCGGAAGGCTATTAGCGAGGATTCAGGAGCCCACCAAATTTGTGTACGCAGGAAGTCGTCAACAAGCAACAGATTCGGTCGCCTGAGAGGAAACACATTCAACCAGCCATGATATTGTAGCGCTGGGGCTATGTTTGTTGCATTGTTTATACGACTGCTATTGGTTGCTGATGTGTTCCCATCATGCTTTGCTTGAGGAAGTCAGTTAGTGAGTATTGAGTGAAGACAGTTAGTTAATGTTAAGTGCTTGGTTGAGTTAGGTCTTGGTGTACTCTTGGAACGATACAATAAAGTCACTGAAAGAATAACACGTCAGAAGTGGGATATTATAAAAATAATACCCCTTATGAAGATGGCGATGTCAAGAAGCTATTTAGAGAAGAATCCTGATGAGTGACCAGCGCAGAGAGACTGCCACCGCTGACCTACGGCGCTGAGAGCTCGCCGCCGATCGCCGCCAAGGGGAAGGCGACGCTGGCCGTCGCTGTCGAGAGGGCGCCGCTGACCGGCGCTGAGAGCTCACCGCTGCTCACCGCCGCCGTCAACAGCTCGCCGCTGATCGCCGCTGGCGAGCAGGCATTGCTGGCCGCCGAGAGGGCGCCGCCGACCGCCTCGCCACGGGCCGCTGCTGCCAGCCTGCCCATCGCTAGCCCGGCACCATGGAACACCTGGAGCCGTACCTAGCGCAAGTTGGCTGGAACAACCTAGACACTGCTGCCCACGTTGCTCTAGCACATGAGGGGAAGGCGCTGCAGTTGTTGCTCGACCTTACACCCACCGAGCGACTAGACTATGCGATACTGGCGGCTGCATTGGAGCGTAGTTTGGCCAACAGGTTTCAAAGGACAACATGCGGGACCAGTTCACCCGCCGGCGCCGCGAAGAGGGTGAGACGCTGGGTACTTATGCCGCAGATGTGTGCTTCAATGCATGTCGTGGCTACCCCGCGTTTGAGGAAGCAGCCCGTGAGGAGCTAGCCCTGGGCGCCTTCATCCATGGCCTCACACCAGAGAGACTGAGAGAACACCTCCGCATCACGGCACCGACCAGCCTCAGTGCTGTGCTGGAGGAGGCATAGAGGGTGGAGGCTGTTATGACCCCATGCAAACGACCAGGTCCCCAGGTGTGCCAGGCCAACGTCAGAGATGAAGAAGGGGACGTCGAGGGAAGGGTCGTCTGCCAGGCTCGTCCGTCACCAACTCGACCAGGCAGACGTCGACCAATCCACGGGTCCCGGGAACGCCGTTTCAAAGACCCATGCTGGCGCTGTGGAGAAGTGGGGCACTAGGCCCCGAACTGCCTCGCCCCCGCCCCCGCCCCTGCACCAAAACACCACAGAGCCCCACAGTCGGGAAACTAATGCTGCCACCCATCCAACCGACCATAGACCCCATTGAGAACAATGACAAGATTGGTAGAGTGGGCCACGCAGACGGCCTCTACCTCCTCTGTTCCATCAAGGGACACCCCTGCTGGGCCCTCGTGGACACGGGTTCCACCATCTCCATTGTGCGCCCAGGGGTGCTTCCAGAGACAGGATGGATGCCCACCGACTGTAAGATCTGAACAGTGACCGGAGAACTAGCTGGAATGCTGGGGAAACTACCGCTGCCAGTGAAGGTGGGGAACACCGAAACCACCCGCAAGTTTTGGGTGGCCGAAATTCTAGACCCCTGCATCATCGGGCTGGATCTACTGCCTCGTTGGGGGGTTAGGGTGGATGTGTCGAGGAACACCATTCACTTCGGCACGGAGACGCTGACCCTCCAGCGCCGTGAAGGGGGGAAGATAGGGTGTACACGAGCCCAGCTGTGTTCACCAGGCGCCGCACCATGGCCGCCTCCACAGCCACCGCCGCCATCCCCTGAGACGACAACAGCGACCTCCGTGGAGGCTACGACTCCCCAGCCCCATCGTCAGATGTTGACAACGCGATCCAGTAACTGTACCAGCGGAGCAGTGAAGGACTCGATGCTCAGCATAGCCAACAGCAGCGAGACCTGCTACAGCAGTTTACAGACATTTTTGCTGCACGAAATCAGGACTGCACCCAAACTAACCTGGCGCAGCACTCAATGACACTGGCACGGCACTGCCCATTAGACTGCGAGCCCGCCGACTAGGGTTTGCCAAACAAGAAGCAGCAGAGCAGATGATCCGGGAGATGGCTGAGGCGGGGGTGATAGAGCCATCCAACAGCCCCTGGGCTGCCCCTGCCCTCCTGGTCAAAAAGAAGTACGGCACCTGGAGGTTCTGTGTGGAATATCGTCACTTGAACGATTTGACCAGAAAGGACTCTTACCCCTTTCCCCGCATAGATGACGCCATCGACAAAGTCGCAGGGTCTCAGTGGTTCAGCTCACTAGACCTGCGGAGCGGCTACTGGCAAGTGGAGCTGGCACCAGATGCAAGACCCAAGATGGTTTTCACCATCGGCCAAGGGCTCTGGCAGTTCAGGGTGATGCCCTTTGGTCTCTGCAATGCTCCCGCCACGTTCAAGAAACTTATGGAGAGGGTTCTGACTCACATTCAAAGAAAACAGTGCGTGGTCTACCTTGATGACCTTCTGGTCGATGCCAAGGACTTCGAGCTGGCTCTGGAGAACCTCCGCCAGGTCTTCCAAGCCATTCGGGGTGCAGGCCTGCGCCTACACCACAAAAAGCGCAACCTGCTGCAGCGCAAGACCAGGTTCCTGGGCCATGTGGTGGGGACAGAAGGCGTGGCTACGGAGCTTGCCAAGGTGGAGGCGGTAAGGAACTGGCCCATCCCCCGAAATGTCAGTGAGGTACGCAGCTTCCTTGCTCGCCTCATACTATCGACGGTTCGTCCGTGACTTTGCATCAATTGCCGACGCCCTACACCGTCTCACGGACAAGGGGAGGGAGTTCAGCTGGGAGGACGACTGTGCAGCCGCCTTCGCCCAGCTCCGTGGTGCTCTGACAACCGCACCCATCCTGGCCCTTCCTGACCCTGGCCGCAGCTCCATAGTGGACACGGATGCCAGTGACGTGGGAGTGGGGGCAGTCCTGTCGCAGGAGGGAGCAGGGGGCGAGAGGGTGGTGGCTTACTACAGTCATTCCTTGTCTCGCCCAAAGCACAACTACTGCTTCACCCGAAGTGAGCTCCTGGCGGTGGTTGAGGCGTTCAAACACTTTCGCCCCTACCTCTACGGCCAGCGGTTCCTTCTGCGGATGGACCACGCTTCCCTGACCTGGTTGCTCCTCTTCAAGGAGCCTGAGGGACAGGTGGCCCGAGGGATCGAGGCCCTACAGGACTACGATTTTGAAGTCCAACACTGAGCTGGGCGTGAGGGGAGTCTCCCAAACTGACCAGCCCTGTGAGGTGCTGGAACAACTTTCCGATGTTGTGTATCGGGTAAAGATGTGTGTCCGTGGGCGGGTGGTGGTGCTACACAGAGACCGCTTGGCACCCTACCGCCCCCTGGCGGCCGGATTTCCAGACGCACCCAGCTCACCCATCACGGCTCCACTCACACCGACGAGACCTCAGACTCAAACAGACAGTGGGGGGTTGGGGCATGCGACCCCACGGGCTGTGCTCGGTTGATGTTAAGTGCTCGGTTGAGTTAGGTCTCGGTGTACTCTTGAAACGATTCGATAAAGTCACTGAAAGAATATCACGCCTCTGCTTTTGACATTCGCCACAATATGAACTCTTTGTAGCTAAGCTCTACACTCCATCAAGTAACACACAGTAGGGGTTTAGATGGCATCTTATTTACTAGGGGTGAGAAAAATAATCGATTCTTCGATGGTTAGGGTTAGGGTTAGGTTTAGGGTTACCCTAACCCTAGTCTCGCAAAGCCAGACCAAACTACAGGAAGTAGAATGGTCTGGAACCAGTCCTCTTCAAAACTCGCCATACTGCCTAGTTTCCGAGTTTGAGGTGAAGCACAATACGGGAAAGCCAGCAACAGGAAGGGGAGGAGTAGCGGTGGATCCGACACTAGCGCTATAGACGCTGTCCATTTCCACTCAGCCAGACTACCCTAACCCAAAACATATGCTAATTAGCTAGACGATGGATATAAAAGTGAAAAATAGGGTTAGGGTTAGAGTTAGGTATATAAAGACGCTCAATACTTATAGGTGCGTGTCTTCTTCTTCTTCTTCTTTGACTTCGGTCAAACTAGTCGAACAACGAAGACTGTGACGCAACTGTGACGCAAAACATTTGAAGAAGCAGAAAAAAACCTGACTGCCACACAGTGCGTTGCCACACCACAGTGTGTTGCCAGACCACAGTGTTTGGCCATACAACAGTGCGTTGCCACACCACAGTGCGTTGCCACACCACAGTGCTCGGCTCCGGGGCGCCAGCTGGTTGCTACTCGACTGGCCAGGACCCAGGGCATGAAGGTAGGTAGTAATATGTAGGCCTACAATAGAGAGATAGTGCATTTAGGTAATGGATGAAAGACATCCATGCAACTGCTAACTTTTGCAAAATATTGACCTTTGTAGACTGGTTTGTGTTTTGAGAATTTAGGTAATCAACAAGGTTTATACCTTGAAGCAAAACAGACCAGCCGACGCTGGAGTCTCTTGCCAGTTGGGAATGGGTGGGACACAGCGGGAAGTACCATGGATCATTAACTCCTCTGTACTTCTCTCTTTCTGCTTTTTCCAGTTCCAGGGCTGTGAGCCACCCCACACTCCAAGACCAGTGTGGAAGCATGGCTGGTTGGCTCATCATCTCTGCCATCACCAATGAGCTGTCCAGAGTTTGGATGAATGGTCCTACTTTTATTTACCGCTGTCAACGGCGCTGAATTAATGACTTTTGTGGAGCTGCCTTCGGCATTGCTATATTATGATGAAAACATATTGCAGACAAGGTCAAGTAATTGAATAATTGTCTGATAAACATGTAGAAAATGTATTGTGCTCTGGACACAATTGGTAAGACGTTCAACCAATAAGAGTAATGAAATATGTGGCAGAGCAGTGGCAGCCCTTTTGGTTGTTTATGAGAATGATTCTACTGCACTCCCATTGGGCTCTCCTCTGTCAGTCATTGTATTAAACCCGCCTCTACGGCACTCCCATTGGGCTCTCCTCTGTCAGTCATTGTATTAAACCCGCCTCTACGGCACTCCCATTGGGCTCTCCTCTGTCAGTCATTGTATTAAACCCGCCTCTACGGCCTCCCATTGGGTGTTCCTCTGTACAGTCATCATATTAAACCCGCCTCTACGGCACTCCCATTGGGCACTCCTCTGTCAGTCATTGTATTAAACCCGCATTGTATTAAACAGGGATTCCCTTTTGCATGTGAATATACATAATAACAGCAGCCATTGACATCTTATCCCACGATGGAAGATATCTTCATTGGTAATGCATAGCTACCTGGTACGGTAGGCAAATCATTACCTGGGATCATATTTATTTCCAATTATTGTGTGCATCATTCAGCATCTCCATAACATATTATTATCCTGATTTATTTTATGCAGGTACAGCAATAAATGTTTATTAAAAAAGTTCCTCACCTCAAAATCTGCAATGTGTCTGATTGGTTCCATCTTGTGCCCCTTAAGGTGCATTCATGGTTTGCTAGGGGCAGCTCGCCAGTGATGACGGTCACGCTTACGCGGGTTCCCAACAGCGACACCGTACACTGCGTTGGGAATCTAAAAGTTCTTCACAGCAGGTTTTTTTTATCAGATAAAAAAAAGTCTTAACTAAACAGAACTTAGGATCAGTTTCAAGTTTGAACGCCTTAATTTCCTTTTAGCCTATCACCTACTATCCTTTTGCTTTTATTTAAGAGAAGCACATTGAATTGTCACTGTATGGAAGGCTACACACTGTATGGAAGGCTACACATCTAGAGATGGCTTACCAGTAGACAACATTTTAAATGGAGCAAAGTTGATGCCAATAGACAGTTACCACGTCAATCAATAGTAAAGTATTGGATATGATGGTTGATTATTTTATATTGAGTTAAACGTTCATGTTCCGCCATGTTCATGCACGTCACTAGTAAACCATACGTCACCAACTGGGCAACTTTGTTATCAAAATCTGACCCCAGTTGCCGAACGGATGTAGAATCAAGAGCGTCATGAGGTGTCGTTCACGAGAACTTTCCGACGTCGCGAAAATGTTTTCCCCATAATTTCCAGCGATTTGAACGCACCATTAGTCTATCATGTGTTAGAGCTCAACATGTGATCACCTGACTTCTAGATGGAAAGTCTATGCCTGAAACCACAGAAATTAAATATCTATTATTAACTAAGTCTTAATAAATGAACCATAACCAGAAAAATGACCGTAACCCTCGTTAGGGAATACAAAATATAAAAGAGACAGTGCTTTAAACAGACTAGGGCAAACAATATTCTTTATAAAATCCTTAAAATATACATCACTGTCAGTCAGTACCATACAACATTGCATGACGAACGAACAATGCAACATAGTAAGACCAAACTGCCTGAACGACAATATTATTTGGAATAGCAAGTGCTTAAAACAAAGAAGAACAAGCCTGCTGGGGCTCCAGAAAGAAAATGACAAAAAAAACAAAAACATTTAATAGCTGAAAAAGGGGGATCAGAGAGGATACTCATAAATGTACCCAATCTCAAACAAATGCAGGGGAACACAAAAGCTATTTTGTAAAGGGTACTTTGACAACAAAGGTAAATTATATACTGTATAGGTCTACTGAATATTTTAGAAAGTTGACATCACCGATCATCAACCCATTCAAAAGACATTTTAGCTCCATATTGCTAAGTGAAACATTAGCAGATTTCGCCTAATATATATTAATTATGAATTGAAATGGCAAATGATGTTTTTGGTTTTGTAATTTATCAGCAAATTACATTTTTAGATAGACTTTACGGGGAGGAAGTAAAATAATACATTTAAAATTTAGATGTAACCTTCAGACAATTTTCAATGAAAGAAATAACATCTTTAATGTATTAATTAGGGTAAGGGTTAGCACTGACTAAAAGGCACTTATAAACTGGACACCAAACTAAATTCAACTTCATAAAAACAAATCCATAGAGAGTGGAACATGTTGTCAAACACCATCCAAATAAACAGAATGCAGAGCCAATATAAATGATGTGGTACTATTGACTGGTGTTCACTATGCTCTACGGGGTAGGTCCGACAGTGAGCACTATATAGCACAATGACATAAGCCTGGGGGCACACACTGCTATGTCTACAGAAAAAAAGATGCCCGGGATAACATTTTCTGAATGAATGTCATTTTAAAACGTATTCCTGGCACAACATGTGAACTAACTAGTTGGATCCAGTGCACCAATTGCAGGCTTCTTTTGTAAATGTTTTTCAATGAAATAATTTTTTGTGAACACCTGAGATTCTGTTAAATACCAGTTGAGGGGGATCGACCAGCAGCTTAATTATAATGAACATGAAAGGTGCTTGCATTTAAGTTATACTTCAAGAAAAGTTTCGCTTCAAACATGTCAAAATAATAAAGTTTATATCAGAGGAAAACTTAATATTGCCTACTATTTTATTTGCACCACAACGCTCACTGGCTTGGCTGTGACAAGGCAGAGACTTGAGTTAATGCTATTCTATTACGAGCTAAATAGATAGTAAACTAAGATGTTCAGTAAAATTGCATGAAGAGAAACGTTTTTGATCTTGGGATGCACATGCAAATCCATGTGTGACAAAAGCCCTTTAAATACATATTCAGGCTTTAGATTGATGCGTGCTCCAGTCCCATCAGAACAGCCTGTCCCACACCCTTGGACTAGAATTGAGTTTAAATTGTTAAATGGCAGTATGGCAATAAATAATTTATGATAATTTTACAACATAAAAGACATAACTGGATCCCTGTGATTCCAAAAGTAAAAAATATTTACATGTTGACATATTGAATACTTACACATAAAACAAGCTACATTGCATTCATTTCAGGATGAGTATGAGTTTCATATTTCATTCACCATTTTACATGACCAAATAAAAAATAAAAAACTGGAAATGTTAGCTTTTGCTTAAAGCGGACTTAGGCAAGGAAAAAATAAAACGAGATATTTCATTCATCCATTCCTAGTCCTCGGAAGTCCCCGGGATTGTTAGAGGAGCTCTCCGTGGGGTTCTTTAAAGGTTCTTCCAAGTGGTTAGTATTCCTTTTAACAGCTGTTATTGTACTGTATACGGATACCTCTCCATATCGTTGTTTGGTAAAACATGAACGCATTAACATTGCCAAAATAAACAGTGCCAGTTGAGTACAACTCCTCCATTCTCATCCACCTAAAACAGGAAAGAGCTTTACAAATATTTATTATCTTAAGTCCTCAAGTACTTTTTTCCTTTCAAAGTCTTTAACCTCACCACATTCTTGTATGTTTATGCAGTGACCAGTCCTCTCTAAATGCTCCATCAGTGGGGTTTAGCCACTATCAGGCCAAGTAGATGTAACAGTTTCATTGTGCGTAGAGGTTTCTGACGTTTGGCCATGGTGTGGTGTAACACGCAGCTAGAACAGCTTTATAGATGAGCTTTACAGATGTTAAAGCTTGTGAATCATTGCATATAAATGCATAAGACACCACCAACCTAATGCATGAATAGCTTCCACATGGACGCAGAATGTAGAGACGTAAATTATACAGGTAAAATTAAATTACATTCAACCCATCTTATCATTCCATAACTGTGTTTTCAAACAGTTTGAACTTCAGTCTTAACTTCAATATCCGCACTGCACAAAATAAGCCTGCCAAAACTCCATGAGCCAAACATTGACCTAAAGAGCAGTTTGTAAAAACATGACAAATCCTTACTATGCAAAAACTAGCATAGGAGCCCTGTCTTCTTTCGGCCCAAAGAACAGCACCAGCCAACCCTCCACCTCTCTGTCGCCAGCCCCCAGCCCAACCCCCTTCACCACCATGTGATCTTGAACTCATAGATGGGCCTCTTGCAGTAGTAATGATTGATCAGATGCTTGTCACACACGCCTATGCACTGCTGCTCCGCGCTGATGCCCAGCTCAGCCAGGTCTCCCACAATGCAGTGCAGGAGGTCGTACACGTCCGCCACCGCCTCCCAGGGTCCGAAGGACACGTCCACGTCGCAGTGGTGCTCAAAGAGCTTGGCCTCGCTCTCCGTGCGCTCGAAGCGCAGCGAGTTGAAGAGCGGCCTCTCGTACGGCGTGATGGGCATCTCCTCCTTGTACACGCAGATCTTGAGCTTTGCGAAGCGCGCCTTCCTCTGCATGGCGCGCAGCTTAGCGATCTCCACGATGCTCTTCAAGTTGTCTGCCGGGCACAGGGACCACATCCTTCAGTATTCCTGATTACAATCCTAAAGGTTTTCTCTATCCGGGCACTCCTTGTTTTGTTATGAACTGAATCCCCCCCCCCCCCAGAGCACTGATTGGTCCTACCATTCATTGATATTTTTAGGAGGGGCTTACAATGGCCTCAAAGCCCGCCTGAAGCAATGTTTGAAACCTTACAGATACTTTTGCCAAGGACGCTGATGTCCGGACAGGATGTTTTAGCTCAATGGTTCTCATATCTGTACGCTGCTACTAAGATATTTTGTTAGCCAAGCATCCATTTCACCAGCACATAACATTTTGTGGAAGGGATATATTGAAATTATTACTTCTGCATGTTATTTGGTGTAAACATGAATGTGAAATGGTTGGTGTGAATACGTACAGTTTACTACCAAACATGGGCTTGAGTTTCACTTATGATCTTTGTCCTTCATTGTAAAGATTTACAGAAAAGTATTCACATTTCTTTTGATGAAAGGTGGTATTCAGATTAAACAAGGTTTTTATTACAGTCGCAATTTCTTCCAGTCGCGTGTTCTTCATAACCAATATTAGAACAACAAAAAAGATCCCCCCTTTTTATTATTGTATTTTCCAAGTACCCCCTGCTATAATAATAATTCATTACATTTATATAGCGCTTTTCAATGACCCAAAGACGCTTACAGTGAAGGGGGGGACCTAACTCACCACCACCAGTGTGTAGCACCCACTTGGGTGATGCACGGCAGCCAATCTGCGGCAGAACGCTCACCACACACCAGCTTGAGGTGGAGAGTGAGGGAATTAATGAGTCAGCCAATTGTACAGGAGGATTATTAGGGGGGGCCAGATTGAATGAGCCGGGTTGGGCCAGGAAACCGGGGAAACCCATACTCTTTGCGATAAGTGTCCTGGGATCTTTTATGACTACATTGAGTCAGGACCTCGTTTTACGTCTCCTCCGAAGGACAGCACCTTCCACAGCACAGTGTCCCCGTCACTGCACTGGGGCATCGGGATTGATGAGGGAAGGGGCCAGAGGAAGAGTGCCACCTATTGGCCACCACCCGACACCACTTACAGCACCTGGTATTCCCAGGCGGTCTCCCATCCAGGTACGAACCAGGCCCGACCCTGCTTAGCTTCCTAGATCAGACGAGATCGGGCGTGTTCAGGGTGGTATGGCCGTTATGGCCTCTATCCTTCAAAGTCCCCTTAGCGGTCCCACCCCCCATTTGAGAAACACTTGTCTTCCGACTGGACTAGGCTGGTCGAGTTTGTGTAAACTTATCAGCCAATCACTCGCTTACAGATCCCGGCCTCCAACAAAATGATTGGTCTAAACAAATATGAAGGAAAAAGTTCAAAATGCAGTGTTCCCCCAGAGTTGAGCTATCAGCCTCTAGATGAAACAACTAAAGTCTTGGTTTGTGAGATCTATAATACACCTTTCTCCTTGGTAAGTGTGGTCACCTTTGTAGTAGGGCAGCAGATCAAGAAAGGATTGACGCACTTTCTCTCCGGTCAAGGGCTGGATGTCCTCCAGGTTGTCCAGCAGGGGCCCGATGGCATAGTACTGCGCCTCCCGATACACCGCCCGCACACGGTCCCGGTGGGGCAACTCGCCCTCCCGCAGGAAGTTCAGGATGTCCCTGGACATGGGGAACAGGAGGTCATCAACCAAAGGCAACCCCACCACCATGTGGATCTCCACCGACATGCTGCATGGAGCAACAGGAGCAGGACCTGCCACTGATCAGTGCACCAATCAGCAGGAGCCATTCTAAAGGGGTAGGAAGGAACCACTGGGGACGGCGCAGAGGTCTACACTTAGTGTTTGGTCACAAGTGGTTCTCACAGTCCTTTTTGAATGATTCTTTGTAAGAAGTGTGGCAGACCGCAGGGAGGAGTGAGGAGAGTGGTATGTCTGGCAACCTTCCGGCTCCACCCCCAAGCCTCACGTGGACTTCCTCATCCTTAACGAGGCAGGCTTGAAGGCCATTAGGCTAGAGTGCTTGCTGCTAAAGAGGGGCGCAGGCTACCACAAGCCGGAGTTAGGGCTAGGGCTAGCAAGCGGGCAGGGTCTGTGTGATCGCCTGGAAGCTCGGAACAGCTAAGAGAGTGAGAGACCTGGACACGTACTACGGACTTCGGATTACCCCTTTCTCCGATTTAAATAAACCATCCCTTGGAACTGCTCTCTGTGAGTTGAGTCATTATATCTATTTAACTTGGTGGCGTGGAAAAAAGACCACACCCACTGGCCCACAGAAGGTACATCATGACTTTTAAAATAAACAATATAGCACAGATATACATCAATAGATAGGTAGTTACTGCAGACAGATAGATATGGATAGATACGACAGACAGACAGACAGACAGACAGACAGACAGACAGACAGACAGACAGACAGACAGACAGACAGACAGACAGACAGACAGACAGACAGACAGACAGACAGACAGACAGACAGACAGACAGACAGACAGACAGACAGACAGACAGACAGACAGACAGACAGACAGACAGACAGACAGACAGACAGACAGACAGACAGACAGACAGACAGACAGACAGACAGACAGACAGACAGACAGACAGACAGACAGACAGACAGACAGACAGACAGACAGACAGACAGACAGACAGACAGACAGACAGACAGACAGACAGACAGACAGACAGACAGACAGACAGACAGACAGACAGACAGACAGACAGACAGACAGACAGACAGACAGACAGACAGACAGACAGACAGACAGACAGACAGACAGACAGACAGACAGACAGACAGACAGACAGACAGACAGACAGACAGACAGACAGACAGACAGACAGACAGACAGACAGACAGACAGACAGACAGACAGACAGACAGACAGACAGACAGACAGACAGACAGACAGACAGACAGACAGACAGACAGACAGACAGACAGACAGACAGACAGACAGACAGACAGACAGACAGACAGACAGACAGACAGACAGACAGACAGACAGACAGACAGACAGACAGACAGACAGACAGACAGACAGACAGACAGACAGACAGACAGACAGACAGACAGACAGACAGACAGACAGACAGACAGACAGACAGACAGACAGACAGACAGACAGACAGACAGACAGACAGACAGACAGACAGACAGACAGACAGACAGACAGACAGACAGACAGACAGACAGACAGACAGACAGACAGACAGACAGACAGACAGACAGACAGACAGACAGACAGACAGACAGACAGACAGACAGACAGACAGACAGACAGACAGACAGACAGACAGACAGACAGACAGACAGACAGACAGACAGACAGACAGACAGACAGACAGACAGACAGACAGACAGACAGACAGACAGACAGACAGACAGACAGACAGACAGACAGACAGACAGACAGACAGACAGACAGACAGACAGACAGACAGACAGACAGACAGACAGACAGACAGACAGACAGACAGACAGACAGACAGACAGACAGACAGACAGACAGACAGACAGACAGACAGACAGACAGACAGACAGACAGACAGACAGACAGACAGACAGACAGACAGACAGACAGACAGACAGACAGACAGACAGACAGACAGACAGACAGACAGACAGACAGACAGACAGACAGACAGACAGACAGACAGACAGACAGACAGACAGACAGACAGACAGACAGACAGACAGACAGACAGACAGACAGACAGACAGACAGACAGACAGACAGACAGACAGACAGACAGACAGACAGACAGACAGACAGACAGACAGACAGACAGACAGACAGACAGACAGACAGACAGACAGACAGACAGACAGACAGACAGACAGACAGACAGACAGACAGACAGACAGACAGACAGACAGACAGACAGACAGACAGACAGACAGACAGACAGACAGACAGACAGACAGACAGACAGACAGACAGACAGACAGACAGACAGACAGACAGACAGACAGACAGACAGACAGACAGACAGACAGACAGACAGACAGACAGACAGACAGACAGACAGACAGACAGACAGACAGACAGACAGACAGACAGACAGACAGACAGACAGACAGACAGACAGACAGACAGACAGACAGACAGACAGACAGACAGACAGACAGACAGACAGACAGACAGACAGACAGACAGACAGACAGACAGACAGACAGACAGACAGACAGACAGACAGACAGACAGACAGACAGACAGACAGACAGACAGACAGACAGACAGACAGACAGACAGACAGACAGACAGACAGACAGACCCCAGCAGTGCTCACCCAAAGTAGGCCCCGTCTCGGTCGATGAAGAACCGTCCCTCTGCGTCACGGGGGATGTAATGGCGTCCGCTGAACATGGCGGCCAGCATGGTGTCCTCGTAGCGTCTCAGAGTGGACAGACGGGTGGTGAAGTACGTCCCCCCCACGTTGAGAGGGATGACCTCGGGAAACTGAAGAGAATTAGAAGAATGTGTGAGTGTCAGAGTGTTGCACAGAAGCAGGTTTTGTTTGTAACACATATTGGGGTGCAGGAGTAAAAAGGATATACAATGAATAAATATAGGTCCGCTATTCATTACTGAATCATAACAGTATGTCTAACCAACACCTTGCTTTATCCAGATACCAGCCAGCCACAATAACAATTTACAAATGTTAAGAGGAAAGTAAGTGGGAGAAATGTGTTAATTTATCAGAATACACTTGACACCTGCAACTCTTATTTAAAATGGTTTAGTCGGCCTGACAGTGATCAGACGTGACGCACAGAAGGGATTCCCCCGATTAAGGGAGCCATTCCCAGCTAGGACTTGAGAGGAAAGCCAAAGCCATGTGATGTCACTCACAGCCTATTAACACCTCGCCAAACCCTCCTATGACCTGAAAGACCCAGAGCAGCATTACCACCCACTGGAGAGGACGCCTACTAGGCTGGTTGGGGATAGCCCTGACAGGCCTCTGAGGGAGTCACCTGGGGTTTAAATGATGACACTTTAAGTGTCTGTTGACGCACAATGACATCATAATTTAGGTTATCTTTCTCTATATACACTATATCATCCATACACCCATGACTCCTGGTATGTGTGCCACTACCCAGGGATCTACCCTACCTCCTGCGGCGAGTTTAAGGTTGAGCGTTGCAGCACCTTGCCCAGGATACGGTTGGGGGTGGACGGCTTCCTAAAGTCATCCTGCGCACTGTCCGAACTCGACATGGCATCGCCCGGGTTCTCAGTGTCCCCAGAGAACACGACCATCACTCTGGGCAGAGGCAGAGCCCGTCGCTCCCGGACGAACCTCCTCACCCGGGAGGCTGAGGGCAGCGAGCTGGAGATGGAGAACGAGGGACCCTGGCGCTCACTGGGAGGCGGTTCTTCTGATCCATTCGGCTGCATGCAAGCACCGGTCGGCCAGAGGCCACCGGCCAGAGGCAAGGGGAAGTTCAGTCTCTGGAAATAATAATGCACACAAGTGACACACAAGTGATACAACAACCTTCAACGCAGGCGGGGTGGGACCTGTCAGCACACAGCGGAGGTACTGGTTCCATGGCTTTGGTTCTACAACCCGCACTGTGACACGTCCGGATTATTCGATTTGTTGTGTAATATTATATTGAGGCTACGCACTAAATAGATGCACAAAAGATAAGCGAAAGATAAACGAAAACGTCATCCACTGCCAGTTGTGTTTACCCTGCTGTAGCTTATATACAGACAGCTGGAGCCTGCGCAGTAGGCCATGGGCTGCGTTCGAGTACCCTCGTAATGTAGACTGGTTAGCCCCGCCCATTCTGCCGGCGATTTGAGCTCGCCCTACAGAAGTGTCTGGAGCATGGTTGGACCTATTAAAGAGGTCTGGAGAAGAGCAATACATTTCTTTCTGCTTCCTATACGTTTTTGAGGGAGCCATTCACCAAGCTAGCTTTTCCCCCTGGCGCGCTATTGGCTGGTTTAACACAAAGACGACAGGGAAGGGACGGCAAGCAGCCAATTGCGTACAGAGTCATTTGAACTAGGCCCATTGAATACGCCTCTTGTGCTGAAGAAAATGACAGCAGCTTCCCCAGACCAACGTGCAATCTACGATGGAGCTTGGTCTGGCCGTAGCCAGACCAAGCTATGGTTATACAATATATGAAGTCATTCGTATACACTTATTATAAAAAAAACAATCAATAAAATAAATATGGCCTACATTTAATAAATGGCCTGATAAAAGCATAATTAATAAAAATAAGTATTCATGTATTATGCGTAGGACATATATATACATAGATACATATATATATATATACATATATACATATATATATGTGTGTGTGTGTGTGTTAGTAAAATATAGATGTGCAATATGCATAATGTACAATGGCATACTGTATTCAATATAGATATATGGCTTTAATGTACCCACAATATATTAGTGGTATTCAGATATCTGCATCATCAATTTGTGCTGAGGTGAATATGATCTGTTTGGTTTAATTATCGTTGAGAAGTCTATATAACTTGTTATTTGGTCTATTTCATATACGTTTTGATAACTCTTCAGACTGCAGCCCTACTTGTTGGTCATGTACTGAAACTCCCTCGCTGTTGGGCTGATTGGTCCCATCTTTTTATATTTTGGGACATGCTTTCAAAAGCTCGAGGCCAAAATGATGTGCAGAGAGCAAGAGAATCTGAACTGGCGGGATCAGGTGGGTCTTAAACTTTTAAACAGCAGGGCCACTGGTTCGATTTGATGAGGATGCAGGCAAACACAGAGAGCTCCTTGCTGATAGCCTGCTTCACACTGTACCAGAGGGCGGCCCACATCATGAGATCAATGGGAACCGCAGGAATTTCAAATGCGTAGACTTTCTGTCTCAACAAACAGTGCATACTGCAGCTTTAAGGGTCTCAATAGTATTGATGTTGTAGATTAAGATGAGTAGTTTGTCGATGTAGTTTAACAAATCAGCGACCCAAAGTGATAAAAAAGGGAAGAGGTCAGATTGCAATAGTGTAAACAGTTATGTGATGATAATAAGTTGGTCCACATTGTAAACGGTTGTGATGTTTATATGGAAGTATGTATTACATTATTATTTTGTATTTACCATTAGGACCACTTTCACTATTCCCTCTACAACTGTGACTTTCAGTCTTTTATACGAGATGTCAACCAGGCATGTGTGTGGAAAAAAAGACGACGCACACTATTTGTGTTTATATAAAAGATATTTACTTCAATAATCACACCTAGTGTGCTAGTGAATAATAACAATAGTAATAACAATAACACATAGTGAATTTCATACAGTGATATTGCTTTTCAAATATTGTATAGGAGCTGTCATACAGTGCTGGGAAAAAAAGTGTTAACGTGACAAAAAAAGGACTAGAGTATCAATACATTGTAGAAAGAGACATTTGGAAAAGTTACATAACCATTAAAAGTGATAGGACTATCGGTTACATTTGCTTCAGTTAATGACAACAGATTGGGGTCTAGCCATCTCTGAATATAAAAAATAGACCAGCTAGTAACATCTTTGAACATCACTCAGAGACAGAGAAAGAGCGAGAGAGAGTTTGGCAGTCTGTCCCCCAATACAATGGTTTATGCCCACCTGAGCTTTAAAAGACGAACATGAGACCAGCTGAGACTGAGTGAGTTGAGCCAGTCTGTTGAGAAAATAAAAATAAATAACAGCACAAAAGATAATGAAGTCCTTAAAAATGCAAGGGAACAGGACAAGGAAAGACACACAGATAATGCCAAAACAAATGCCTCAAACCTAATCTTTCTTAAATAAGTGTGTGAAAGGGTGATTTAATCCTCTGATATTAGTAATGGTTTGCATTAGATAAGACACTTTTTGGTTGAAGCAGGCTTTCATTTGTAACGCGTTAGTCAGAAACATAAGGACACGTAATCAGAAAGAATCAGGAAACAATATGGATGAGAAAATTATGAAAAACTGATGACTATACAATTATGGTTTTCCAAAATAGTGGCAAAGGCCCAAGATTAGGAGACCATCAATAAAGTTGCTAATCAATAGAGAATGGAACATAATGCTAACATCTTACAATATATTTGGTACAAAACGTTTAGCCAGCTAATTTATAAAATAAGAATGAGAATCAACATTAGGTCAAACCAAAAGTAGTCAAAGATTTCCGTTAAAATACCTAAATTGTATCTGGTAACAGACTTTGAAAAATAACCATCATTAAAAGTGATGAATGAGTTCAGACATTAGCAATCATGAGGTTGGAATCGGCTTGGACGGCACACAGATGTGACTGACTATCCGTTATGAATTAATCGTTGATAGATGCCTGAGAACAAAAATAACGAATAAAATACAACCCTATACAATACAAAATAGTCCAATATTAGAATCCCGTGGCACTTTCCACTGTGCTCAAAAAATAAGAAAGAAATATATAGAATCTTTGTTATCAGTTGAAATATACACCTTAAAGGATGCTTATAATCCTGGTTAAGTAGTAGTAGTATTGGTGAGGTGCAGGTGTAGCTAGCTTCTCCATACAATTTCTGTTATTTTCAAAATAAAATAAAACACAAACATTGACCTGGTTCCACAAGGAAAGGGTTGAAACGATTTTGAAACTAGAATTCTAAGAATAAATTCGGAAATCTAAAATTAACGTCAGCATCGAAACATTCCGTTGAAATTAAATCAATAATCAGGGAATCTAAATGTTGAATGTCTTCAGAATGCTGGTTGCAGAAGGATGGTTGAGCTGTTTGAACTAATCAACACCAGCCCAGTCACTGCAGCCTTTACTTTATAATGTTATGAAATAAATAGAAGAATATTACCATAAACCCAAAGCGCATTCATGACATGGATTGGTTCTGCCTCAATCTGTTTTGTCTCTGGAGAATAAAAATTTAGATAATAATAATTTGGTGAAAAAGGTCAAACAAAATCGCACTGTGCAGGTGAAGTTTTTTATGTGGTAATATTATTGTGTCCTTTAAAATTAATTAAAGATGGAAGTGAAATTGATGAGTGGAGTAAATACAGACACATCTATTATTAACCTATACGTTACGAATACCATCCTGAAAGCCATCTTGCCAACTCTGACTGACGATAATATTCGACAACTGTATTATTACAAGGTAAAATATTAAAAGGCAAATGAGGTTTGGGGAATTTATCATTTTTAGCTAAGTATGTTTGGACACGTGGAATAATAAAACAGTACAATATTTGAATATAATTATCATAAAACAATCTAATGTTTAAGTACTTCCATGAGGATATTTCACCTGCACACTTTTATGACAGTGTATAATCACAATAGCAATCTGATTTAGCTCTATAGAAAAATATTTGCAAAAGGCAAATTCCTGAAATGTGTCTAGAGAATCGCAGATTCTGCAATGACACTTTGACTTGTTTTTCTTTAACAACACCATTGCAAATAAAGGAAACAAACTGGCCAAGACCATGCAATCAGTGTTGTTTTGCCACAAAAACTCTCTGCAATGCAGGAATTTTTCTGAATCAAACTCTCAAAATGTTCTGCTTGGCCAACAATTTTTTGAATAAAACTTTCTTTATCTTAACGTGAGTTCCTTTGTCAAGGTTTGTTAGGCTGACAACATACAGCCCTCGCAACTAAGATATTAAACCATGTGAGTATGATGAAAACATACAACACTAGAATTCAACCTGTTTTTGGTCCTCTCTGACTTCTTGGATGTCACTCAGATCAGGTCCCCTACTGCTCGTAACCCCACCACGAGGTGCCACTCTGTAGAGGACTTTCCAATAAGCTACTTTGGTATCTATGAGTGGGAGCTTCTTTCAGCTTTGGAGTGTGCTGCTCTTAACAAAACATGACAGCTGCCAAAAACTTGATAATGGCAACCAAACGCAGGTGCTCAGAATGGTGTTCAACACGTGTATATCCTTGTACTTAAAGACATGCGGTACAAGTAAAGGGAGAATGACTCGGATACGATGCAACAAGATGCATTGTCATCGCTGCCAGGATGAACATGGAAATGCTACATTTTATGTTTGTATGCTTTGCATGAATGTTTATCATGTATTCATAGCCTTATAGAATATTCACCAAAATGTAAGAACTGGTGTCTTCAAATGAACTGAACTTTATGAGTATTCATTATTAATCAAGTCAAAACTCAAGCCGGGCTCACAAAGGCACTATTTGTCAATTTTCCCACTAAGTTGTGTGCTCTGCGTCATTTTAGAGTGTTAAATCAACGAGTGAGACCGTTGCTGCTGAGTGTGTGTGACCTTGTGCTTCCATCAATTGATTAGAGTCCAATCATTGAGCTGAACAGGGCTGCTCTCAGCGGGCCCTGTGCGCAGCGTGGCACTTGAGGAGGCCCGGTTCTCAACCGGGACATAAGAGTAACGTTCAGGGGGCGTTGGGGCGATGCTTTAGCGGGATTCAGGGTCACCTGGGGAGCTGTACGGAGGCCAATGCAATGCTGAAGCAAAGTAAGCTGATGTTTTGGAGGTAAGTGTCCTGATTGAGGTGAACTTTGGGGAGGGGGAGACGTCATCTTGATAAACCTTCAACAGAATCCGTGCTACAGCCCTTCTGCGGAGTAAAAGATGGAACACGGCGACATCCGTCGTGAGGGGTGTAAGGTAAGGTGATCCCACGGAGCGAGATGAGGTGAAATGATGGGTTACCCCTTACTGACCTGGACCCTTCTTAAAGAGAGGGCCCGACATGTTGGGTCAATGCGTTGAGTCTGGGGTGGAGAAACACTGCGTCACACAAGAAATAATAAGAATAGCATGCAGAGACCAGGAACTAAACTCACACTATGCAGAGTTGTAAACACTACTCTAAATTACACTTTAAAACCAACATGAAAAACGTATACATATATATACCTCTATATATATATATATATATATATGCATACACATATATATATATATATATATTTATACTGTATATTTAGGATTTAACGACATCTACATCTTGTGTGTATGTAAGTATGACCCAATACTGCCGGCAGTCTGTTAGTAAAACAACAATTATGTAACAAACGATGTAACAAAACCTCTACTGTCCCTTCATACGTGAGAATAACAATAACAACATAATGAAAATAGGAATAATGAAAATAATGAGAAAACACAAAAAATATATACTTGATATTAGAATGTAAAAAAAAAAGCACCTATAAATAATTTGAATGGACAAAAGATAAGAAAAAACATACACATTTTTTAAATAAATGGTTTAAGGACCTAATGAGCGGTGAATCTGTTATACCAGTAGAACGAACAACTCCTTGGTACAAGTCTGTTTCTGAGCCATACGCGTGTTTGTCTGGTGTGTATGTGTATGTGTGTGTGTGTGTGTGTGTGTGTGTGTGTGTGTGTGTGTGTGTGTGTGTGTGTGTGTGTGTGTGTGTGTGTGTGTGCGCGTGTGTGTGTGTGTGTCTGTGTGTGTGCGTGGGCAGTAACCGGTTCAAGTGAGGATACCCCAGTCTAGTCGAGTTATTATGAAAAGACTGCTTGGTCACAGGATGCATATTAATAAGTCTCACTCACCCACTAACACAAACACACATACACAAGCACAGGAAAAAGTGCATGTAAGAACTGTCCAACACAGACATTCCCATAACATCAAAAGGGGAAAGAGAGGTGAAGGGGCAGTGGACAGGCACTCTGAACCAGGTATGACATACAAATAGTGACTTGCATCAGTACGGGGCAGCTGTGTATGTGTATATGTGTATGTGTGTGTGTGTGTGTGTGTGTGTGTGTGTGTGTGTGTGTGTGTGTGTGTGTGTGTGTGTGTGTGTGTGTGTGTGTGTGTGTGTGTGTGTGTGTGTGTGTGTGTGTGTGTGTGTGTGTGTGTGTGTGTGCTGTTGGCGCTGTTTGTGCAGGTGTGTGAGATACTAGGTCTCACAGACACACAGCCAAGTAACAGCTGAAGTTGAGAAACGGAAAACAAAACAGGAAGTGAAGAAGGCCATGCATCTCTGGGTCTCTCATCCAATGAAATGCCCTCTTGCCTTTGGGGTCAACCAATGAGCTGCATGTGGCTATTGGACCCACGGCCCGCCAAGATTACGAGGTCTTGAAAGTGTGTTTGTGTGTGTGTGTGTGTGCGCACGTGTTTGCGTGTGTCCATTTTGTTTTAGTTAAATATGTTAAAAGTTCTTAATTGACAAACAATCAAAACATATAGAAAGGGTATTGGCTTTCTTGTCTCAATTCTCTTTTCCTTTTTCCTCTGGTTTTCCTACTCCAACCTGATTTTGGTCTTAAAACAAAGCGTATTAAATAAACTGCCGTCCTCCAATAGTCCTGCCCCTGGCAGCGTTGTTAAAGCTAGCAACAAGCTGTGCGTTACATAACAAAACAATCTATGTTGGGAACAAAGGAAACCTAAACGTATGTTATTACAAGATCGTAGCCTAATTCCTGACTTAACTATTGCATTTCATGTTTAGCTTGAAACAAAGTGTGATTCTCATGTATATATAGCAATTTCTTTAAAACAAATGATTAGTATTTTCACTTTTTCATTTTTTATCAAAAATGTATGAGTCAAAAACTAATATTGTTTAGAGTCAACTGACTGTGCAATCTCTTCGTGGCAACCAAATGGCTGTTGAGAGTCATGATTGGGGGGGGGAGTCGGTACATGGGTTACTATAAATACAGCTTGCATGGAGTCCACAGCTTCAAGAGTGGTCCCAGGCCATTAGATGGCTGTGACGGGCCCAGAGAGGTGAGTTACTCGGAGACGTCCCAGACACCGTACACTGGGGGGGAACGGGTGTACCTCGGCCCTCTTGGGTGATCTGATCTATTGTTCCCTTTGAGGTGGATCTGCTGTGGAGTGAAACAGTCTTGATGAGCGACACCGGGGCTTGTCTCTAACTCAAACCTCTCGCCGGCGTTTAAGGGCCGCTTTTGCTGGAAGTGCTTTTTTTTTTTTCAAATTCTTTTTTGTGTGTGTGTGTGTGTGTGTGGGGGGGGGGGGAAACCAGTCACTTTAAGAGATGCTGCGATGCAGCCCCCCCCCCCCCCCCCCCCCCCCCCCCCACCACCACCACCTACTCCGCCAAGCAACGTAACCACATCTTCAACGATACAAAAGAAGTACCAACAAAGAAGAAACTGGCCGCCAGTGTGCCAGGGTCCAACGTCGTGTGTCAGGGCACTATAAAAAATATCATCTCCTGTGTTGCGTCGTGGCCTTATTGCTAAACGAGGTCCCTGAGTGCTTCAGAACTCCCAGTCGTGCAGGTCGTCCTTGCCGGCCGCCTTCTCCAGCCGGTGGATGATGCTGTTCAGGTTGGCCGCCTTCCTCTTGCGCAGGGAGCTATCTCGGGGGTTCCCCCCGCGTGGGGCCGGGACGCGCGGCGGGGCCTGGCTCCTGTCCAGAGCCCCGCATCCCCCCTCCATGCTGAGGTCCAGGCCCCCCTCCATGCTGAGGTCCAGGCCCCCCTCCATGCTGAGGTCCAGGCCCCCCTCCATGCTGAGGTCCAGGCCCCCCTCCTGGGCGGGGTCCAGGCCCCCCTCCTGGGCGGGGTCCAGGCGGCTGCTGTCCGCCGTGCCCTCTGACTCGGTGCCGTCGCAGTAGTCGCTCTCCCCGCCGGTGGCCCTGCGGCTCTCGCCGGCCGCCGCCGCCGCCTGGATCTCCTCGATGAACAGCTCCCGGCGGATCCGAGACCTGGGGTTCGCCAGGGGGGGGGGGGGACGAGGACGAGGGGGGGGTGAGAGAGTCATGTTAAGGACGCCAGAATGGTCTGGCTAAGAAAGATGGTGTGGACATGTACCTCTGATAGAAACGCAAGAATATTAAACACATTTGTCTGAATTGTTAACCAAAAGGTTGTGGTCACAGTTCACACATTGGTTGTGAATTGCAATAGCTGTTTCTCACTCCTCTTTAAGATCTATCTCCTATGATTCTTTATGATTATGATTCTGCATAATATATATAATTTTAATATAAAAATGTCTTTAAAGGCACCCAGTGCAACTTTATGTAAACATTCAATGAAAAATAAACATTCAATTTCTAGTCTTTTTTACACGTAGTAAGTTTCAATAACTCCATACCATTACATATCGACATTCAAGGAGCCAAGATGAGACGTCGTTGTGTGGTGAGAACTGATAGAAAATCGTAAACAACAACAATCGCCGGTGGGGAGAAGCCATTTTTCCATTGACTGGAAGCCTGCTTTATTTATTGTAGGTTACAAAAAATAAAGAAAATGGCGGCATTGTTGTTGTTATCGATTTTGTATCAGTTCTCACCACACAACGACGTCTCATCTTTGCTGCTTAAATGTCGGTATGTAATGGTATGGAGTTATTGAAACTTACTACGCGTAAAAAAGACTAGAAATTGAATGTTTATTTTTAAGCCTCGAAAGTTGCACTGGGTGCCTTTAACAATAAAATAAATAAAAAATGATTGTCTTTTTTTGATCACGAGGAAACCTTTCCACATCTACGCGGGACATTCTGTTTAAAAATACAGGAAATATTTTTGGCATCCAATTAGACATAGCACAGCCCTTAACCCCCGTGAGTCTCCACGGGGGTCACAGGCCACAGTGAGGACACCCCCGAACCCCGGCCCCACACAGAGCCAGGGGGAACGCCCTCTCATCACCCAGGAACAAGCAGAGGCGCCCCAGGCCCCGCCGCGCAGAGAGAGGGCCTTCTACCTGTAGTTGTGGAACCAGTTGATGACGGTGCTGGTCTTGAGGTGCAGCTGCGAGGCCAGCTCCTCGATGGTCTTGGGGGACGGGTAGGGCTTCTCCTGGTAGGCCCTCTTCAGGGCCTCCTTCTCCTCGGGGGCCAGCACCACACGGGGCTTCTTGAGGTGTCCCCCCGGAGGCTGCTGCTGCTGCTGCTGGTGGGGGTGGGGCTGGGGGCTGTAGTCCCCCAGGGAAAAGCCCAGCTCCCCGGCGCTGCCGTGGCCCTCGGTCGCCAGGCTGTGCCGTCGCTTCAGGTAGGCTGAGGGGAGGAGCACAGGGGACCGTTACGGTCGGCGTTCACCGGTGAATGGTGATTGGGTCAGACTACTGGCGGTGGATCCACCTCCCTCCGCGGGGTGGCGTGGTTGCACTAGCTGACAGCATGCAGCCCCTGAGAGCACAGCAACCCTCTGCCTCTGTCTACCTTCAGATACAATGGACCAGAAGTGACCTGATGGACATATGTTCAATCATTTAAATAATGGTGTAAAAAGGGTCACTAATATCTAACATTTATTCAGGTTCAAGATTTAGTTTTAAAAAATGTGCTGTTAAGAAGAACGCCATTCATATCTGTGCTATGAATGTAAGCATCCATGCCTGCTGGTTAACAAACAACGTATTTTTTTGTTGCTATAACAGGTGTTAACTTCACCGTACTTAGAACCTATGTGGAACAGTAAAGTGAGACACTGAGTTATCGCCGTAACACCGTCATATGTCGTGGTGTGCGGCGATGTTGCGCTAAGTGGATCTCTCCACCAGAGGGCAGTCTTGACAAACAGATTAACAATACTCCCTCTTCTTTCTACCTCATCAACTTTAGGTAGTTGAGTAAGCACAACATTTTTAAAGTATTAGCAGTTTTTCTATTCCTGGCACAAATAACCATTCCACAAGCCCAGCCAGGTCGTGGTTGACATCATCTTGCAACGGTTTGCAAGACATTCATTCAATAGTCCTAAAACATTGATGAATATAAAGTATAAGTCCTATCTTACAATGGAAGGTTGTGTATAAGGAGCCTTTTATAACACACTACATTGCTCATATGTATAACTAGCAGTACAAAAGCCCAAGGCCTATTCGTTCTAGATGTTATAATGTCACTTTTACAATCAAATTGAGGCGCTTTGAGGGAGAGTCACAGAGTTAAGTGAGGGGGAGGGAGTGGGGAGGGAGGGAGGGAGTTAGAGGGGGTGTGAATAGGCGTGATGGGTGCAGTGGACTTTAAATAAGCGGGCCCCGGAGAGGATGGGTGCTGTCACGTCTGATGAGAGCGCTGATATTTGGCATCCATATCCATCTGGACAGGGTACTGGAAACACATGCACCCCTCGTCTGGTACACACACACACACGCACACGCAAACACAGAAACACACACACCCATAAACACACACACACACGCAAACGCAAAAACAGGAACACACACACCCATAAACACACACACACACGCAAACGCAAAAACAGGAACACACACACCCATAAACACACACACACACGCAAACGCAAAAACAGGAACACACACACCCATAAACACACACACACACAAACACACACACACACACACACACACACACACAAACATAAATACACACACACACATTAACATAAATACACACACACACATAAATACATAGATACATATAACCAACACACACACACACACACACACACACACACACACACACACACACACACACACACACACACACACACACACACACACACACACACACACACACACACACACACACACACAACCCCTTCGAACCCAAGTTTCACTTGGGGCACATGGCAAGTCAGGGTTTGACTGGGACGCCCATGGACATATCTGGGCTATTATAGGAGGAAAGAGAGCAGTTCTCTCTCTCCCCCGCTCTTGTTCTCTCGCTCTCTCTCCATCTTCCTCTCTCTCGGTTTCATCACAGTGTTTGAATTGAAACGCTGTTAGTTTTGTATCCTTTATCACTGTTCAGAATCAGAATCAGAATCTCTTTATTGTCATTGCACACAGTGCAACGAAATTGGGGTAGAGGCTCTCAAAATATGTGCTTTATTTTGAAAAAGCTTTTTTTAAAACAAAAACTAGAATAAAAAAGGGGTTATTTTTAAAATATATACATATATAATTATTATATATTTATTTATATATTATATATTTAAAAATGTCATTCAGTCTGTGGGATTGAGAGTTACTATTCGATACTTAATTAACGTTATCAGGATGACGGCCGCGTGTGGACCACGGTAAAGGACACCGTATTGTGTCTCTCTCTCCCCCCTGGCTCTCCTTCCCTGTGAGGCTCGGAGCACTTTGGTCCGTGTCACACCCCGTAGGCTCCCCGTTTTGCCGCGGTGCGAATAACCCCAGCCCCGCTGGGACGGCCCCGACTCGCTATCCCACGCTCCAGCCCCAGCACAGACTAACACAAATCAGCACATCTTAGGAAAAAACGGGCTAACGGGCGCTGACGGCACGCCGTTCTGAGGCCCCCGGGCGGCGACCAGAGGGGCCACATCACCGGCAGGGTTAACGGCCCCGGGGACGGTAAACCTGCCGGTGCCGGGGATCCCCACTCACGTGGAACAGAGCCTGAGCAGCTACAAGGGAGGCGGTCTGGAGGTGGGGGTCCTCTGGGATCAGACTGTAAGGCTCTGTTGAGGGCGTCAGGCAGCCCTGTCTTAGAGTGAGGAACAGTCGTCAGGTACGTACGGCGCCTTTGTATGCACTGTGGTGCACAGGCGTGCCGCAATGTATTTTGGGGTCGTTTCCAGGAGTGCTAATTAGGGTTGGATCGCAATCCACTGGAGTTGGACTACATTAGAAAAAGGAACAGGAAGGATTAATAATCCGGGGAGACTGGGACTTCAAGCTAGGAATTTACAAACCAGTATGGATGTTTCGAAGCTTCCTCATTTATTTTGTTTTGAAAATCTAGAACTGCAGTTTTAAAGTTGATACCACTATTTGTCCCACTACATAGATGAATTACCCAACATGCCTTCAGTGTGCCTTTCAAAACAACATTTTTATTTATATTTTATTTAAATGATTGCATGTGCAATTACGGTGTATGAATGACATTGTTTGTGTTTATTTGTAAGTACATGTTGGCATTTATTTATTCATATATTTCTGCTGCTTTGTGGATGCATATTGGATTTTCCTTCTTTTCTTTTTAAATGGACACAGCTCCCCCTGTTGGAAGACTTTCTAATCTCAGAGAGACTCCCTGTTTGAATGAAAATAAAAGCACATACATGCATCGGATCTTGCCTTTGGGTCAAAATGCCTCACTTTGTATACAACACACAAAAGGGAAAGGAAAACAACCACAACATCACACAGCTCCACAAAACCCAGACCCAGGTGACGCTCTGCCCCTACCGGCAGCAGGCCTCACCTTTCTTCTCCAGGCGCTTCATGTCCATCAGCTTGTCCACGCTGTGCGGGTCGTTGAGCCACAGCTGCATGCGGACGAAGGGCTCGCGGCCCTTCAGGCTCAGCTTGTGCCAGGGCTTGGGCCGGGCCAGCAGGTCGGACACAGAGCCCTGGGTAAGACCCAGGATGCTCTCCCCAAACAGACGCTGGCCTGTAGGAGGGAGGGGTGGGGGGGAGGGAGGCAGAGAGGGAGGGGGGGAGAGGGAGGGCGGGAGAGAAAGAGGAAGGGAGGGAGAGAGAGGAAGGGAGGCATGGAGGGAGTGAGGGAGGGGAAAAGAGCAATGTTGAGCATGAAGGATAAAAGAAGAGTACATCTGGTTTGACAGCTAACGGTTTTGTGTTTTGGTGCAACCATTACCGGAATCAGAGAAAGAGAATGAGGCGGAGCGAGAGGGTGGGAGAGAGAGAGACGGGGGAGAGAGAGAGAGAGAGAGAGAGAGAGAAAAGAAGGAGAGAGAGAGAGAGAGAGAGAGAGAGAGAGAGAGAGAGAGAATTCATATCACAAGCTCCCTTGAAGTAACTACTGAAAGCTATTGTTCTTTGTCTCTGCCACAGGGTAGGCGTATAAAAAAGAAATTGCGTGTCAAAAGGTGTGCGTGTGTGTGTGTGTGCGTGCGTCTCTATGGTGGCGTAGTAAGGCTGGGTAGTATTGCTTTAGCTGCTACGGAGGCATATGGAAGACAGCGGTACAGCAATTGTTAGTCAAAGCTTGCAGGTGAGTGACATCAGGTGTGAACACGTACCCTCTGGGTGGTTTGTAGTGTGTACCAGGGATTGTGGGAGGGGGAGAGACAGAGATAGAGAGAGAGAGAAAAAGAGAGAAGGGAATACATAAAGAAACGAGAGGCCGTTAGAGAAGGTGCCGGAATGCCTTTTGTATCAAAAACAGAACACACACACTGTCCAGCACGCATTAACACGTATTCACTGCAGAGCAGAGCTTCTCTGTGCTTTCTGTAAACCGACTTCCAATTATTAAACATTGACACACGCACAGGTGAAATGTAATTACTGTGCACTGAACGCCATTAATCAAAGTACACACTTGTTATCGCAGAGCGGACGATTAGTCTTTAAGGATCTATTGTACGGAAACGATTCAGGGACAAGAGATATTTCACAGGGGAAAACCTTTGTCCTATTCTACTTATAACATGAAATCATTTTCCGAAATAATTTGGCCACCCCACGATGACCTCGAGCGGCAATCTGATTTTAGACCGCGTGCGTCATTAGATATGGGGCAGAGTCATAAATCAGGCAGAGGGGTGAAGTGCCGACACTGCTAACATGCTAATGGCTCCCATTGTTGTGGTGGAGGGCTGGATGGAAGGCCGACTGCATATAGCCTGTTGCCGGCCCTGAGCAGAGGGGAGCGCCCCTGGACGGCCACGTACTAAATGACCACGTCTAGATGACCCATCACTCATCATCACGAGGCCGTAGTTATATGGTCATGTCTGCGGTCTACAGTGGATTGTCAAGTCAAATACACATTACAAATGCAGAGCCTATAGGGGTGTCTTTTAGTGAGTCCACTAACAGAAAGTGAGTGAAAAGGAAGTGAGAGGTGGGAGAAAATAATCCCTTTACAACCTATTACCAACCTGAATCTGATTGTAGAGTTGTTACCAGTGAATGGCCTCAACGTGGCTTACCTTCTTGCTATTACCTAATTGCTAAGGCCGACCCTATTTTTTCAAAGGATGTGATCTGAAGTTCCAAAAGCACAATCCAAGCCGCCATCTTCGTACTTTCTGAGCAAGAATTCTAACCAAGATAACAGTTGTTTGTATTCTTATTCTAACGGTGATAAAGTAGGAGTATGCAGGTTTGGAATGTGCGTGGGATCATTCAAAACCCTCCTTTACCTGCACCTAGTACTAACACTAACACACATGTCTCATTATAATAGTTGGGATCCTCACCTTTCATGATGGAAACACAATTTAAGAGCTGATGGAGGTAATAGTGTTGGCTGCTGTGATTGAGAGTAGATCAGCTGTGCATTACACAGTCTCATAGATGGGGCCTTGTGAGACCATCCTGAAGTTCTAGTTTGTATTTGAGTCTGGCCTTGGCTGGGTAGGATTGATGTCCACATACTGGTGCAGCCTTACATTGTTAAAAAAAAAACACCCAATCAGATTAAAGAACGAAGGGTCTTTCTGTCTCTCTATACTTTTGCCGAATCTGGTTAGAAGTAAAGCAAAACAAAAAACATGCCTGCTGTGCAAATTTCAGTTCATCTTTTCACATCGTTATTCTGTCTATTTATAATCAAATGTCTTTAGATTGCTGTCGATATATACACTTTACTTACTGCGCCCCGCCATTGTACTTAAACCTCTGCGGACTGCTCCTCTTGTTGCGTCCCTCAAGAGGTAAGCCTCCCTCCCACTACCACCGATTGGTCCTTAATTGAGGGATCCACTTAAAGGGACACTGTGTAAAAATTACTCCCATCTAGTGGTACAATTGTATATTGCATTCAAACTAATAGTGCTCGCTTGTTCAAAAACTACGGTGGGCAGTATGTGCCAAGAAGCTGTGTCATGACATCCAATACTATCTCATTGAGTCATTCGAGTGATGATGAGGTTCGTTATTTCAAACAAATTTCAAACTGCATTGAATCATTAGTGTAAGCTAATGATGTATGAGTAATTACTCCTCGAGCAAGATAGTGAATTATTTCAGTCATCATTCAAGCTGGCTCAGAGTGAAAACGTGTTTGCATTTCCTGTACCACGTAGTGCTTTTTGTCCCTCTCGGCCGTTCATAGACCGGAAGAACATGGAAGCCTCCATGAAGCTTACCCGGCCTATTTAACTACATATTAATTATTCTTCGCTCAGGAGGATAAGTGAGATTTTTGGCAGAGATAATTTTACACCAATGAGGACTTGTTTATGAATGAATACGTTGATTTGAGGTAATAAATTACTTAAAATATTAAACAGTGTCCCTTTAACATTGTGGGAGAGGCTGGAGGCCAGATTGCAGAGAGAGGCAGAACCTCATCAGGATGGTCTCCACAAGGCTAATGGGGGTTTGGCTCAACCAAAGAAAGGATTACTGACGCATCAAAGTGTTTAAAGCACAGTGATCTTTTTTATCACCAAAAAGTAACTTCTAAGTTGCTAGTTATTTATTACAAAGTAATCCCCTGAGACAGCTGCGAGGTGGGGCTCTACTTATTTTGGGTCCTCGATCGTTTCTTGCTAATAGTTGCAAATCAGTGTCCGAGGTGAACGTGAGAACCTCAGAGCCCCCCTGAGCCAATCTGCTCCCAGCTCGCCGCCCATCTGGCAGGACCACTCCTTTGTCTTACCCCCTCCCTCCCACCCTGGGTCGGCAGGGTACTAACCCAAGTTGTTGTCCGTCAGCACCTCCTTGACCTTCTTGGTGATGGCGTAGGTGTCGAGCTCCGTGGACATGGCCACCATTTCCTGGACGCTGAGGCCCGAGGCCAGGCCGGGCATAGGCGGGGGGCTGCCGGGACACCGCTCCTCCCCTGCCTCGCTGGCCTCCTGCGGGGCGCCGTCGCACGCAGCCAGCCCCGGGGCGGGCTCCCCCAGGCTCCTCACCGAGTCCTCCACGGAGCTCAGGGGGGACTGGGCCGGGCTGCAGCTGGCCGACGTCCTGGGGGTGCTCTCTGGGACACGGGAAAGAAGGAGGTTCAAGGCTCAACCTGGGTCCAATCCCAGGGGGGCGACAGTGGGTGCAATCCAAGTGCAACACAGGGAGGAACAGTGTACAGCTGACTTAAGAGTTGTTAAGAGATTAAGAGTTCAATGAACAATGAGCGATACAACATTGAAGAAACAGGCCAGAACAGACTATGTGTACTGGTAGACCTCTACCTGTATCTGTACTCGTAGACCGCTACCTGTATGTGTACTCGTAGACCTCTACCTGTATATGTACTCGTAGACCGCTACCTGTATGTGTACTCGTAGACTTCTACCTGTATGTGTACTCGTAGACCGCTACCTGTATGTGTACTCGTAGACTTCTACCTGTATGTGTACTCGTAGGCCTCTACCTGTATCTGTACTCGTAGACTGCTACCTGTATGTGTACTCGTAGACTTCTACCTGTATGTGTACTCGTAGGCCTCTACCTGTATCTGTACTCGTAGACCGCTACCTGTATGTGTACTCGTAGACCTCTACCAGTATGTGTATTTTGTGTGTTCCGTGAGCTCCGTTCAAGGGGAGCCATCACTAGTAATTACCAAGGAGGCCCAGGCTGGGAGGACTGAAGCAGAGTGGGTTGGCCTGTGTGACTCTGTGTTTGTCTTAGTATGTAGGTCATATAATCCATGTATACATCACATCCAATTTATTCTGATCATAAACATCTGTGGTGACATTAGGGGATAAAGAGACCATGAAAGAATATCAAAGATGACATTTTATTTTGCTCTTACCCATGGCTCCTTAATTGCCAACTGAAATTCAAAGGCAGACGCCCATGTGTGTGTGTGTGTGTGTGTGAGTGTGTGTGAGAACTTCTACCCTGAGATTTAATGCATGCTAGTGACTCATCCTCCTGTTCTTGTAATTTGTCTGCCTGGTAACCACACCAAAGGCGGCCATGTTTCCATGAGGGAGTGTGTGAGTTGTCTTATGTTCTAAAAACTGGCGGCGGGGGCTACCTTCGATACCAAACCATGAGTTGTGTGTCCTTCAAAGCCATCGCCAAAGCAAAGAACATACTAAGTGCATGCGAGTGCAGTGGATCCGGCCTGCGAGTGTTCCTGTCTCCGGGGCGACGCAGTGTGCTCCCGCTACCAGCCTGACCCACATCCCTTTAATTAGACCAAGGCCAATTAACTCGTCTGCGGCTCAATCGGCTCCAATGTGTCTTGTGTGATGTGTGTATATCTATATATGTGTGTGTGTGTGTGTGTGTGTGTTTATATGTGTGCGCATGTGTGTGTTTATGTGTATGTGTGTATATGTGTGTACGTGCATGTGTGTGGGTGTATAAGGGTGTGTGTGTGTGTGTGTGTGCACGTGTATGTATAAATATGTGTGTGCGTGTTTATGGGTGCGCACACATGTGTTTACGTGTGTGTGTGTGTGTGTATGCAGAAAGTGTGTCTTATGTGATGTGTGTGTGTCTATGTGTGTGTGTGCGTCTATATGTGTGGGTGTGTGTGTGTCTCTATATGTGGGTGTGTGTGTATGTGTGTCTATATGTGTGCACATGTGTGTGTTTATTTGTATGTGTTTATGTGTGTACGTGCATGTGTGTGTGTAAGAGTCGGTGTGTGCACGCGTGTGTATAAGTATGTGTGTGCGTGTGTATGGGTGCGTACACATGGGTTTACGCGTGTGTGTCTAACCAGAAAGTGTGTGTGTGTGCTTGTGGGTGCGCACACATGTGTTTACGTGTGTGTGTGTGTGTGAGTATGTGCGCGTGTGTGTATAAGTATGTGTGTGCGTGTTTGTTGGTGCGCACTCATGTGTTAACGAGTGTGTGTGTGAGTGCGCGCGCGGGTGTGTTTAGCTTTGTGTGTGCGCGTGTGTGGGTCCGCATGCGTGTGTTGGTCTGCGTGTGTGTTTAAGTGTGTCTGTGTGCGTGTGTTGTTCCGCGCACATGTGTTCACGCGTGTGTGTCTTGGGTAACCCTTATTGCAGTCAGGGGTGGTGAGCCCATGTGCTTTTATGTTGAAGTTCTGTAATAAGTGCGTAAAGGGGACTGATGAAAGCGTTTGCATAAATACATGGACTCCTTTTAGGACGTTTTAGCATCAGTTCAGTCAACCTTAGATTCACACCAGACCTCACGTGAAGGACACAAAAAACATTCCTGCTGTAAGCTGAAGCTTATTCACAGCCTTTTTTATCAGCATCTATTCTAAGCTGAGGATTGATTTTGAGTTTGTGTGTGTGTGAGAGTGTGCGGAAATGAGTATGTGCGAGAAGGACAGTATGAATCTATGCCACCCAGGTATGTTTATTCTACTGGGAGTCGTTCCAACTGAAGCATATCCATATAAGTCTACCCGTGGATGAACCGTGGTCCATATTGGCTATTCAGCGATAAAAGGCTGCACATCTACACATTCCTGCCTGCAGAGCGGTCAGTGCACCAGTGGGCCTGCTCTCCACCCAGCCCGGGGGACTGACGGGGTCCACGTACCCAATGTAACGGCCAGGCCCTGCAGGGGCAGGACGTTCTGTGCCAGCTCGCCGTTGAGCCACAGCTGCATCCGTATGAAGGGCTCCCGGCCCTTCTGGGTCAGCTTGGCCCAGGGCTTGGGACGCGACAGCATGTCACTCACGCTGCCCTGGGACAGCCCCAGCACCTAGACAGGAGAGCGAGTTACGACAGTCACAATGCTGGACCACAGGTTGAGAGCGAGGTCATCTGAAGGAGGCGTGGCTCCACAGACACTCCCGACCACAGGCGCCACGTGGATATGGAGGCTAGCACCCCGTTTAAAAGGGCTCACACTGCCACACATTACACTTACATGTTAAAATGATATTACTTTGTATTACTATACATTATGTAACTATACATATTCAATTATTATAATTTAAAAAGGGCTCATTTGAATGTGATCTCAGTCATCCGTGGCATCAGAGTCACACACACACACACACACACCTTCTCCCCGAAGACGCGCTGGCAGATGCCGTTCTTGGCCAGCTTGTCCTTGACCTGCTGGGTGAGGTCCTGCGTGTCCACGTCCTGGTACATGTACAGCTCGTACTGCTCCGGCTTCAGGGGGGCCACCGCCGGCCGCGGGGCCTTGGCCCCCGCCACCGCCGCCGCCGCCGTGGCCATGGCCGAGCCGCCGGAGGGCAGCAGGGGCCCCAGGGCGCCCAGGCTGGCCCCCAGGCCCAGCGGGGACGGGGCGCCGTGGGGCGTGTCGGCGTGGCTCAGGGGGCCCGGGGCCTCGGGCCCGGCGTGGGAGTACGGTGAGTCGGCCCGCGGCCACTCCTTCCAGTAGTCCATGGAGGAGGAGGAGGAGGAGAGGGCGGGGCCGGCTGGACGGGCCGGCCTCTGGCAGAGGGACAGAGAGACGGGGGGGGGGGGGGGTCAGGGGTCAAGGGGTCAGCGAGGGATGACCCCGAGCGGCCTGTGACAGTTAACCGGCTCATCGTCGTCGACATCACGCCGTTTCAAGGGAAGGGAGGAGGGAGCGCGAGAGAAAGACACAAACGACACAGGCGACCAGAGCACAGAACACAGATCCCCCCCCCCCCCATCATCCTCCTACCTCCTTGCTCTCCTCCGGGTCCCTGGGCTCCTCCGTCTTGGCCCACCCTCCGGGGGGGTGCATGCTGCTCCACCAGTGATCCCGCCAGGACCCCCGCGCCGCGGCTCCCGGCCTGCCGCCGGCCAGACCGTCGGCCTCCGCGGCCCCCTCGCCACCTCCTCCGCCTCCGCCTCCGCCCGCGCCGCTCCCCGCCTCCCTCTTCACCACCGGGACGCCCAGGTGGAAGTCCAAGATGGCGGCCGGGGAGGGCGCGGCGGGCGAGGGCGAGGAGGAGGCGGGCCTGAGCGCGGCGGCCCTCTTCAGCGAGGAGTATGAGAGCGAGGAGAAGGCGGCCTGGGAGAGGCCCGCCGAGGCGCCCAGGTAGAGTTTGGGCGGGAGCAGGGAGAGGTCGCTGGACGAGGCCTTGAGGAGGGGCTCCAGCGCGGCGTGCTGCGCCTCCATCTCCCGGCGCGCCTGCTCCAGGATGCCGGTGATGGCGTCGTCGGAGCCCTCGGCGCCACCGCCCCCGGGGGAGGGAGACTGCAGGCAGTCCGCTGGGGAGGGGGGCGAGAGGAGGACATTGAGACAGGGACTCTTGCTATGTTTCCCGCTGATGTGCGGGTCCTTCCTGTGCAGAGACCCACGTGACACACCGTTCATAATCATGAGCTGTGTTTGAAACCGTTTCTCTATTCACTCACTCACTATCCCCTATATAGTGTTCATGATATAGTGCACTATATAGGGAACGAACAAAAGACACGACGCTGAACATTTCTAAACGTCATTTGTGTCAGTAAATGCGCCGGGTATTTGTGTGACGCAGACAGATGCGTGCACATCATGTAAACAAACCGGGCACTCACGAGGAAAGCTGGAGGTTGCATTGATGTTGAATGTTACATTTCCTTGATCAAGGTTTTTTTTATTAATTTTGAATGTTACATTTTCTATGTTAACTCCCAAATAAATTGTTGACATTTCTGAACGAAATCCGGAGATTCGTTTTCGTGGTTTTTCAGCTTCTTCTTCTCCGGAAAAACATGACCGGATTGCATTGTGGTATCCGGGAGTATGTACACTCACATTTTGGGTATTTTAAGTGCATTATATAGTGCATGAAATTAACCACTGAGAATTCGAACACCACTACAAAATGGCGAGTCCTATATAGTGCACTATATCCGTGATAGGGAACGATTTCGAAAAACAGCTATGGCGATAACAGTCGACGTAGTTACAATACATAGACATAACAATATTGAATAGTGATAAAAAAAAACTGGTCACACATTGGACATCAAATTTGAAATAAAACACATTATAATTTGTTTCATCACCGTCATTGAAGTCAAGGTGCGAATAAACAATGGAAGAAGTGATACCCATGCCTTATAAACCTCCCTCACCAGACTTCTGGACCTGGAGCTCCCTCTTGGCCTGCTCTAGGATGGACCTGATGGCTTCGTCTGAGCCCGTCTCGGGGGTGCGGATGCGGGTGGTGATGTTGCCTGCAGACCAACACAGCAGGCCACAACGTACTCAACACCAAATCACACACATCAAACCCATTGCATTACATCTTTCCTGGAGAGCAGGCCTTCACTGGAACACCCCCATAAGGCTTCACAAGCCATGTAAACCCCCACACAAGGAACACTGCGGTTCAGATATATAAAAGACACATGTTCTGTAAAAGAAAGAACACATATACTGTCCACACTTTTGTAGAGTTGGGGACATGCACGACTTTGAAGGAACTATTACAATGAGATCTGCAGGCTTGGATTCCACCATGCGTTACTGCAACCTCAAGCCCCCCCCCCCAAACCAACCCCGCCAATCTCTCTGGCTACTGCTCTCCTGGATCCCCAGGGGGGCTCTCTCTCGGTTTACATCCCAGCCTGGTCCTGTTAACACAGCTACTGTACACATGTTCCTCATGAACGCCAAGGAGGAAAATAACCCAAAACAGAACAAGCTGCTTCCCGGCTTCCCCACCTCCCTCCCTCCCTCCCTCCCTCCCTCCCTCCCTCCCTCCCTCCATCCTGCTCTCCATGTCTCTCTCCCTCTCGCTTCCCTCTCCTTCATGCGTTCTCCCAGCAGGGGCAAGAGGAATATTTGGACGGCGTCCACTGAAGAGGTGAGGCCCTGTTGGAGGAGCTGGAAGCCAGACAGTTGGAAATGCTGGTGGAAGCAGGAGGGATTGGCATGAGCGGTAATAAGGTGGACAGATCTTCTTTACAGCATTTTTTTTGTTGCACTGCAGCCAAAAACAGCCTTGCTTGCCAAACTAGCTTAGGACATGACAGCATTGCTGAAATATGATGTCTGGCTTATCGGCGATTGACAACTGGGTAGAAACGATCAGACATTTAACCGCCATAGAAGCGAAGAAACGATTGAAGTTCAAGTTGAATACTGGATATCGCTGAAGGTTAAGAATCAAAGCAGGTGGATTGAAAAGGATCTAGTTTTGTCCTCAGCGAGTGCAGACGCTTTTAAAGCAAGGTCACTGCTTGCTAATAGTTTATGCGTGTGTATGTGACAGAAAGAGAGAGAGAGGGAGAGGGAGGGAGAGAGCGCGCAAGAGGGAGAGAGAAAAGGCGCCAGGAAGAGTGAGAGTGGGAGGGAGAGTGAGAGAGTAGGAGAGAGGAGGAGAAAGATGGAGAGGGAAAGAGGGCAAGAGTGAAAGAGAGAGAAAGGGGGAGGCAGAGAGAGAAGAGGTGGGGAGAGAAGGGGCGAGAGAGCAAGTGAGAGAGGGCAGTGAAAGGGAGGGCAGCTGGGCATACATTTGAAGTAATTTATGGGCTAAAATAAAAGGGGATGACCCTGCCAACGGGAAGGGGGGCCAGATGCCTGATGGAAGGTGGTTGGTTGCTGCTGGTACTAGCAGGCCATTCTAGTTTGACCTTACAGGCTTACACACACATACACACATGCACACAGACACACACATACACACGTACACACACACACACACACACACACACACACACACACACACACACACACCACCCTGCTAAAATCAAACGACCTACTGTAAACAACATACAGTAACTTTGTTTCAAGGGTGAAGTAGCGAGTAGGTGTGCTATAGTGCAGAGTAGTGAGGGAAAGTGAGAGATTCAATTCGTAACAAGGACACTGCTAAACAACTTCCTTCCACGCACGCACGCACGCACGTGTGTGTGTGTGTACGCACACACACACACACACACACACACACACACACACACACACACACACACACACACACACACACACACACACACACACACACACACACACACACACACACACACACACACACACACACACACTTACAGGAAACGGATTGGAACATGAGCTTATATCGTTGTTGTTTCCCAGACGGATTTCATTGTTTCACTGGTGTTATGAGGATAAGCCTTCTCCTTACAGATGTAACAGAGCCTAGCCCGTCGGTGAAGAGAGGACAAAGGTGAGCCAGGGAGAGTAAGAGCACAGAGAGAGTACCTTCACATTGATCATTCATCCTGCAATACATGCAGTCCAGTGTATCAAACAAACGCTGATTGGTTGAGCAACAAAGGGCACCTGGAAACAACCACAGACCAAACAGCCAAGGAAGGACAGAGACGTTTGAAGAGGGTCTTGAGGGTTTCCTCTCTGGACCACCACAGATCAAAGGCTGGTGGAGTGGAGGGCGGGTTGGTGGTCTCCTAGTGCGCACGGGACCGATGCCAAATTGGGGTTAGCCCCCTCCTGCTCCGTAGCCACGTATCATGAGAAGTCCTGGGAGTGCTTCCTAAGTAGTCGTGCGTTATAGGCAGTGCTGCTTTACTGATAGTGTCTTGGCCTATGGGTATGATGACCTAATCGTTTTCCTTCAAGGTCTTTCAACGGTTTGAAACCAGAAAGGGGGATTTCAACAAAAAGTGCCAACAAGGAGCATTGTGGACGGCTCTTTTATTTCTCTTGATTTGTGGTTATTTTGAGGAGCATTAATAAAGCATGTCTCCCAAGTCCCAGACGTAGAATTGCATTGAATGAAAGGTTTACTTTGGTCTATAATGCTAGGAGTCGTTATGTGATGTGGTGTGCACGTGGCTGGCAGAAACGACTGAATATAATGTCCTCGAGTCGGTACACATTAGGCATTCTTTCAGAGGACGTTGACCAAAAGTATAACAAAGTTGATTGCAGGGCAAATGAAACGGCTTTGTTAATTCTTAATTATACATCTGAGGTCCTGCCATCATTTGAAAGTGGCCCACAGATTGCGAATGCCATTTGGAGTACAAAATAACTCTGCTCACATAACATGGCAAACACTTGTAATCAATGTTAAGCCTGCAAGCTGTCTGCTATGAGTGCCGACACCAACCAACTCCAACTTCTCTTTCTACCGTTTCAACGAGGCCCCCCCGGCCAGACTTTTACACAGTACCGGGACAGAGACCAACACAGTGAAAGGGGACGCCACAACAACAAAGCAGAGCGGAGCTGTGACCACACGAGGTTGGACAGGGAAGGCAGAGAACAGACCTGGCCTGGCGGAGCCCTCAGAGCCGGTCCTCCGCTTGGGAACCTCCTGAAACACTCGGTTTAGGTTCTGGCCTGGGTGCTCTGTTGGAAAACAAGTGCGGACACGTGAGACAGGTGGTGGTGGTGGGGGTGGTGGTGGTGGTGGTGGTGGTGCGGGGGCTGGTGGGGGTGGCGGGGTGGGTTCCGGTTGACTAGATGGTGGATGGATGGGAGATGCTCATGGATTACGGCACGCCTCTCAGCCCACACGTGCACACTGCCCGGGGGGACACACCGCCAGAACAAGGGGACGGCTGTAGCGTGTGATCGGTCGCTGTCGATAAGACACACGGTCACAACGGAGAGCTTTTCTCCTGCTACCCGCAAACCGTAAAAGACGGCTCGCGTTATAATTTCGAAAAAGATGTGACTCCAGGAATACCGACAACATGAGCAACTGATACGTATTACAATATAACACCCACAGGGAGAAGTCCCTGAGATACCTCAGAGCCGGCATGGACGCGACCGCATGCTCACCATAATATAATGATCTGACAACGCAATGCTATCAACACACGAGTGGTTCATTCAACAAGTGACACTAAACATAGACATTCCTCTTACCGACAGAGCAAAACCGAAGACAAAATGGAATCCGTGTTCCCTATGTTAACGAAGAGGAAGAGTATGTCGGGTGATCATGGTGTATATGAATGAACAGAACGTGTACAGTCGTACCCAAAAGTGTACACCTGTAGAGGAAATCTACAGTTCCACATCCTGATGTTTAGTAAATTCCCCCACAGCGGGGTCCACAGAAATAGTTTGAACAAAACTGAAGGCTAATTGAGAAATGTCTTCCCATCATTTGACCCTCTAAACGAGACCAGGTGTGGTACCTGTCTCCCTGCAGACTCTTTCTGCTGGAGCATGGCTTACAGAAGGCTTTCATCAACGTGTCAAACTGAAAAGGGCACGCTACGAACAATGTTACACGCCGGACCAAGGCTGCCAACAAGACTAATTTCAATTTCCTACCGTTTGCTTCACGTTTCACATTCTTGTCCCAAAAATAAACATTTGGGGAAAGATTCTGACTGCTAAAGCGATGTGTTTTTGGTTAATGGAAAAAAAATTGGCCAAAAGCTTAAACACATGTGAATGTAATGAAAACAAGCTGTCTGGGTCTTGTTGCGTCACAGTCCTTCAGATGTCATCTCCTTATCCCGTGGACTGTTGAGGCTGAACGCCAGACGGCAGGCAGCGGAGACGCGTGCCGTTTCCTGGCATCAGAACCTCTAACTGCTGCGTGCTGACCCGGTGTTTTGGCTGTCGCGTCACGCCGCACCAGGACTCTCAATGAAACACGGTACATGGACAATGTTATCGACGCCGTCGCTATCCACCAACAGGGGAGCCGTTTCAAACACACGTCCCATGCCATCTTTAAAACAATCATTTCCTCAGAACATGTAGGGCTACGGCAGAGACTACAGCTAACGTCAGCTCATCCAAAATGTTATGTCAGCAAAGCCAGTTCACTGCTAACCCCTGGGAGATGTTTCTTCAATAGATTACAATCCGGTTTCAAACCGGAAAATGATAGCAAAGCCAAAAATATGTAGACAAAGCAAGTATGAATACACAAAGCACCATTGTTCTCTTCTGACAAACCGTCTGCGGGACTTGGCTATCATAGATCATAGCTTCAATTAGTCATCCCCCCCGCCCCCCCGCCCCACTTCTGGGTATTATGACAAGAAATGGAAGTCATGGAGATTGGTGAATGTGATCTGATTGGTCTGCCCCCAACCGCCCCATGCAGCATGCAGCATTCATCTTCTGAAACAAAAACCTGCGTGTATGCTAATGAGGGAGCAAACGTCAGATCAGAGCAGAACAGGACCTATCCGCTGTCAGCGCTCCCCCTCACCTCGCTGCCGCCCCTGGATGCTGCGCAGGGCCAGGATGTTCTGCTCGTCGGCCAGGAACTGCCTCATCTTGTGGAAGGGCTCCTTGCCCCGGATGGTGAGCTTGCTCCAGGGCTTGGGCCGGGCCAGGATCTCGCTGACGGAGCCCTGCGAGAGGCCCAGCACGTAGTGGCCGAAGATCCTCTGGCCGATGTTGTGCTTGATCAGCTGCTCCTTCACCTGCCGCGCGATCTCCGCCGTGTCCATGTCCTCGCCCTCCGAGGCGCTCCCGGCCCCCTCCGACTGGCTGGGGGACGGCACCGGGCCGCTGGCGTCGGGGCTGGCCGTGGCGGAGGCTGGCGGCGGCGGCGGCGGCTGGCCGTGGGCCTGCGCCGCGGGGTGGGGCCCGGGCGGCGGGGGCTGGTAGTGGGCGGCGGGGGAGAAGAGCAGCCCGCCGCCGCCGGGGGAGGACACCGAGTCCTGCAGCGCTTTGGAGTAGAAGGTCTGCATGAGCTGCCGGTGGAGCAGGGAGTTGAGGGCGATCTTCCCGGAGAGCGGGAAGGCCGCGCTGCCGACCGACGCCACCGAGGACGGGCTGAAGAAGTCCTGGCCGCCGACGATCCCCACGCCCGTCGGGGAGAAGCGGTGGGTGCCGTTGGCGGCTCTGTGGGGCTCCTCGCTGGAGGACTTGGCGGAGGAGCCGCCGGTGCGCACGAGCAGCTGGGAGGACGGTGGGGGAGGAGGGGGGGAGTCCTGGCGGCTCTGGTGGTTCATCATGGGGCTGGAGAGGAGATGCTGCAGCGCCTCCGTCACTCTCTGCCCTGACGCAGCTGGGAGAAGCAAAGCGTCATGGGAAGGTGTGTGGCAACAATGCAGGCCACATGCAAATATATACGCAGAAAATATGAGTCTCGTACGGGAAGGGAAAATCCACTGTAATATTATTATAGTGCTAGATCTACGTCATTTTGTCTGATGTTCAGAGAAGAATCTTTTGAAATGTGCGACACAAAATACATGCATTGTTATTATGAGCGGCATTGAAGACTTTAAACAAGATTGACCGTTGGTGCATGCACAAAAAGACAGCGGATAGAAAGCACTTATTTCAAGGCTGTCGAGGAAGTGAGAAAGTGAGAGAGTGGCCAAGACGCCAGCCCACATTGGGCCCCTGGCGAGCATCCAGGGGTCCGACAGCCATGTCACCGGTGACATGGCTGTCGGGCCCCTGGCGAGCATCCAGGGGTCCGACAGCCATGTCACCGGTGACATGGCGAGGCTGAAGGCTGGGCTACTCTCTGTAAGAATCTAAAGTCTTTCTAAAGATTGAAAAGATGTTCCTACTCCAGTGAACTAAGTAATCACTTTGGCCCTCTATAGAGTTCTTCTTTATTCAAACCAAAGACCTCCAGACATCCCACCGGAGGAGTCCATATAATCCACAGCTCTAAGCAGTTCAACAGCACCAGTTGGTGGAAGTGTGCCAAACAACGGCCACCAAAGCACTTGTTTCCTCCTATCGTTTGCGTTACTCGCCATCTGATACAGTGAACCTGATCTTTCAGAGTCCAACTCTACACAGCAGGGAATGCTCCTTTTTTTCCTTCTCTCCTCTCTAGTTAGTGCTATTTTGCCTCCCCCCTGCCCTCAAGAGCTCTTCTGCTTCTGTCTGCAATTTGCTGGCAGTCTTTCCTGTCTGCCAGCCAGACTTCCCGTCTGGAGCCCCTGGAGGCATGCTGTTCACAGATGTAGGAACTAAAGAACTCCAAAACGCTCCGCAACTTCAATAACGTCTGGCAGCGTGCCCGCCGCCAAGCCCAGATACCATCTCAGCTCATCCCTACGCAACCTGACATTCCAATTGTCCCTGGCATCGGGCCTGTGCCCGCGTCTGAGCGCTGCGGAATGAGATTACAATTTTGGGCTTTTGGGTTCAAATTTTCCCTGACTGTCGGCGAACGGATGTATGGCTGACCTGATCCCAGGGCAGAGGCACGCTGCGGTTGGCGTGAGACTGGTACCCTGCTAGCGCCTCTCTGAGCTCCAGAGTGAAGAGGAGCAGGGTGTGTTGGTGCCTGGCACTGATGACTAATCAGTGGACTCACAGCCTCAAGGAGCTCTGTGTTGAAGGACTTTCTTGTTTTTTCTTCTCCCCTCCCAAAAGGGTATTTCCGGAGGGCAGGACGCATCATGCTTGAATCTGGCAGTCTCCACTTTTCAACCACTCGACCTTCAAGATTATCTTGTTTTAAGTCTAAAAGTTATAGACAGAAATCCGATATCCGTAATTGACTTCAAATTATGTAATTAAAGTTATGAAGTTGATCATTTAATGGGTCGAGTTTATTTCCCCTGGGGAATTTGGGGTAATAACTACAGTTATTTGGTGGGTGTGTAGTTGATACACTCCTCTTTGCTATGATATGTTTAATTTATGTTTTTAGATCATTTATTGCTTTATTTTATTGACAATTCTTCCATCCGTTAAGTGCAGTGCAAGGTGGTCGTCTGCTTACCACTCAAATCACTATTGTTGTGGTTCAGAGAGGACTTCTCTATCTTTACGTATTGACTCCTCTCCTGTAATAACATGTCCATGGGCTTGAAGTCCTGGGAAGAAGAGAAACACACTGGTTACAACTGTAAATGGCAGGGCATGGAACCCTTTCAGACTGGAAACATGCAAGGGATTGCTCAAGAGTGGCCCGCCCATACCTGAGCTGACAAACAGTTTGACGTTCCAGACTCGGTGGACTTGCGAGAACTGCATGAAACAAAGCAAACAACGTCATCCAATGTCATTAGTTTGTTGCTTTTCAGCATCTCAGCCGTTCTCACTACCTTGTCTCAATTACACGGCATTCATCAGAAAGTAAACATTGGGCCAATCTATCTGGTCATCACTTTGATGCTAACTCACTTCAACGTGACAATCTAATGATCTCGAGCAAAAGACGACAGAAGAAGACGAAAAAGCCACATGCTAGCTTCACACATTTCCCCGTAAAAATGAAAAAAACATTTCTTGTCCATCGGCAGAATTGAAAGGATGTCATGATGTCAGCATTCAGTAACCAGGGGGAATATCACTCTGAAATAGAGACGACCCTGGCATTTTCTTTTGTGAAGCCTATTATATATCTAGCACAAATAATCCAAGTGTGGTCCCGAAACATTAGCAGTGCAACAAAGCAGCAGCAGCTCATCAGCCAACCTTTATTAAGACGGCTTTGATACCCTCTGGAAAAGACGAACCCGACACCCTGCACTAGACAAAGGAGGCCAGTGTTGTCATTTCAGGAATATAAATCTAAATCCCTCAAAATGTCCCTATGGGTGTCGCTTTACAAAAACATCTTCATCAGAATGAATGCTCATTTTTCAAAGAGTACATTTCAATATTAAATACATGATTAAAACACATACACACAGGGAAACACACAGAAACATACACACAAAAAAACAAACACACACACACACACAGGGATAACACACGCACACACAGGAATGCACACACACACAGAGAATGCACAAAGATTATATATTTATAGCAAAAGAAAAAAGGTATTTCATGATCAATAGCAGAAATACTACTCCAACATATCACAATGTTAAAAAGTCTAACTAAAACACTGTTTGTCTTCATATCCAGTTTGTACATACAGCTACTTTAAACGACAGCGACAGAAAACCGAGGTCAAACAGCAGACTCAACTCGTCCAATTAAAGTGCCACCTTGAAATAAGCAGTGCTCTGGTTAGCCAATCGTCTGTGGCCTCAGCTTGATCCAGCAGAAGGATTACATCCTTAGGTCAATGATTTGCCCGAGGGCATCCTGGCATGGTATGAACCAAATACAACAACCATTTAAAGAGTACCCTCCAACAAAGCTCTAAGGTGAACCAAACACCAAGTCAGAGCTGGTCCCCAATCAATATCGACATTTAAAGATGCCCTTTTGCCTGCTTACCCTTTCTTAATCCATGAAGAGGCAGGGCTATATGGCTGTTCAAACTTCACTATCTCCACTACGGAAGGATATTTGATTTCCGTTACCTTGGGAACCCAAAACAGCCAGAAACATGTGACTCATGCAATAGCATGAATTTAACCCATTGAGGGCAGTTTGAGGACACGTAGAGATTTGGACCAGGCTCAATCCTCTACTATGTAACGTTTTACATGATGTTTCCTCTTAAATAGGTTGTTTTAGGGTTAGGTAGGTTTAGGTTTAGGTATCTACCGGAGGTCTTTCTTGATGTTCTCGTAGTCTGCTTGTTCGCCAAGCTTCTCCTCCAGTCGCTGTGTGGAACGATAAAGACAAAATGTTCACGTCAAATGCTGAAGCAATGCCATTCGGTTCATGTGAACATAAAGGAGCGACAAACTAATGGGCAAGGACATTATAGAGAACAGCTCCTTCTTCTTGATTAATGACCCGGATCAGCAAATACTCAACAACATCACAGGGGTGATGCGTTGAGGGGTCAAGGAACGTGGTTAAGAACAGATTTTTTTTTTTTACAAACATTCAAAATACATCGGGAGTGAATTTCACATGCATCTCTTATCGTTCAGGTTGTAGAGTAAGATTCTGAGCGTAAGCCAATCAAACGCTGATTTTCATTTCGCATGAAAGCTTTTCTCGAGGACATTTGATCATTTGTAAGTTGCTTTTCATGACTGGGTTTCAGATCATTTAATGCTCCGGGTTTCCCCGCGTGCTGAACCTGTAGAGAGTTCGGCCCAACATGAAAACACACACATCAGCAGCGCATCAGCTGGTCTGCGGGTCTCCGCCCCGACCCACCTTGAGCGCGGCCTTGCGGGTCTCCAGCTCTCGCCTCAGCTGGCCGATCTGCTCGGCGGAGGTCTCCCTGACGCGACCGAGGCTGCTGTGCAGCGTCTGCACGTCCTCCGTCAGCTGCAGCACCTGGCGCTCCTTGGTGCTGAGCTCCACCTCCAAGTTGGAGCGCGACAGCACCTCCAGGGCCCGCTCCTGAGGGGCGGAGACATGCGTGAGTGTGAGAAGGGCTTCCTCCGGTGGTGGGTCGGAACAACAAGTGTCTTGAATTGGCCGTCCGAGGCGGCGGTGAGATCGCGAGCGCGGATCTGGATGTTTTTCTCTGTTATCCATATCGTTAAAAAAAAAAAACATCTGGGTGTGATGCATGTCAAAATTCAATGTAGAAGATGGATGGTGGAAAAAAGGTCCGGTCTAGACAGAACCTGGAGGCGCTGTCACCCGCCACTTGTTGCCCCATCAATATGAAGCGAGGGGGGAGTCACACACACGTTTCTCGGGAACATCGTCGCGCTGTGCCTACTTATTTTGGGATCCCTAGCCGTTTGCATTTCTATTCTTACATTTAATGTGTGACATTATCCGAAGCAACGTAAACTGGGACAACGCCCATTCTCGGAAATTGGGTGCGGCGCCGACCTGAAGCCTGAGTGTGTGGGTGCATATCAAGGGCAGCGTTTTGGATCTTGATGCAATCTAGATAAGAACGGTTGTAGAACCCGTGTATTTCTTCTCTCACGTCAACAAGGCCATAGCAGTGGATGCTCATGGTGGACGTCTGTCGAAGTCTCAGTAAAAGGCTGAGGATACAACTAGGTATGTTTAGCAGTCAAACCCACTGCAATATGATCTTGTCTGCGAGACCTAGGAAGGTGGAACATCTGGGATTCTTTTTTGAACTGAAATCTTCCTCTAGCGGTATAGTTAGTATCCTAAAGGGGATGATACAATCAGTCCAGGTAGTACTACAGAGCCAGTACCTCAATCCTCAAGATGCTGTGGATTTTCAGCTATATTGTCTTTTTCATAAAATGAGTTTTGATGCCTCGAAGGGGAAATTCAGTTTAGTGAAACTCTTTAGAGAATTAACTTGTATGTTCATGCAAACAGACTAGTATTCATTTGTTTGTACCTGACATGTTTCGACTATTTCCTGCAGTCTTCTTCAGAAGCGTCAGGAAGTAGTCGAAACATGTCAGGTACAAACAAATTAATACTAGTCTGTTTACATGAACATACAAGTTAATGTATCAAGTTAGACTAAATTAACTTTTTAGAGTCTTTAGAGAATTCACATTCCTTTTTGATATTTTCATGCCAAACTATTTACATAAGCTGGGACGACTGGATGCAACATTTTCCAAAAAGAAGATTTTTTGAAGATTCAAACATACTGGTGTGCCACTTTGAGTGTGGGTTTGCAAACTTTAAATCATCCCGGGTTTGGAGTCGCTTGTTTTTGAGGTGGTTTTCCTGGCCGATAACTAAGTATCAAACAGAGACATTCAAATAAATGAGGCCTTTCTCAGAATGGCGTGGAATTTGTAGTGAGTTTATGTTGTGATTCCGGTTCAGCGAGAGGATGTGTACTCATTTTATTAATGTGAGGGAAAAACATATCGCAAGGAACAACAGAGTTAGTGTACAAGGACCGCTACACATAACAGCCCTGAACAACGTGGTCAGAAGGACTCAATTCCCCCCCCCATTCGAGGCTCTGTCTTATACCAAACATGTGCAGAGAACCTCTTTCTGTCCGACATGAAGAACTAGTTGGGTTCTGGGAGCCAAACGAGTCCAGCGCTGTGGCTGGGGGGCCAGGCCCGAGGCTACGCACCATATCCGGAGCCTTCTGGACCTGCGTGGCCAGCTGCAGGGACTGGTGGGCCGACGTCAGCTGGTCCCGTAGCGCGGCGGCCTCCCGCTCCGCAGCGTCCGCTCTCTGTCCAGGGAGGGAGGGAGGGAGGGAGGGAGGGAGGGAGGGAGGGAGGGAGGGAGGGAGGGAGGGATGGAACAGGGCGATGGAACAGCAGGTTTGGTTCTTTATTTTGGGACCTTTTTATTGATTTCCAGCCTGAGCTCATATACAATCCGTTTTCTTTACACTGTACTGTATTTGAATAAATGTCGTACTTATAATTACTGCACGTGTAAGCCCAGGATGAACTTTTTTGGCGTCTGAAATAGACTTGAGTCTTATACTAAGTGAGTACTAAAACTATGTATATAGTGTTTCGGTTTTGGATGGCGCTCCAAAATATCAACCGAAATCTGTGCCACGCTTTGGGCTTAACACTGTTATATATTGTCATTTACATTTATTGTTGCTTAATTTTGTATTCCATTATCACTTTATATATTTACTTATGAATTGTCTTGATGATATTTTATTTTCTTGTCTGCTGCTGCAGTTAGTACATGATGATTATTATTTGTTAGTTTGTTGTTGACACTTTGTTTATGATTGTTTAATTATGATTAAACAATCATCATCATCTATGTTTAAATGATAGACAATTTACAGTGCCAAGCAATGTCTTATTAACTGACCGAGGTGTTTAATAAAAGCAACCTTTAAAAATAGTATCTTTATGCAATTATTAAAATGTGACCTTTGAGATGATAGAACATTTTTCTGAAGGTCAGAAATAATAAGGTTAACAATAGATTTTACAGTGGTGATGATGTTAATCAAATGTAAACTATTTAGCATAATTCATGAAGCCAGCCATCTCCCTTGTGTAGGGGAAGAACGAGTGACTTTAACTACTCTCATCCTGTCGCTCTCCTTAAGGGACGTTCTGTATGTGTTGCATTAGAAAGACACTTGAAAAGGGAAAGTGTCACAGGTTGTAATGCATACATTTGCACACACAAGTGTACTGCAGTCTCAACCTTCCACATGAGGGATTAGCCAGGGTGCTGCAGACAAAGAACACACAGGGCTGTACGCAACGCCTTATTATGATATTTTAGCGCTGAATAAAATGCATTCAGTTGGCTGTGTACTGGCACAAGTGACACACATTCAGTCTGGGGGTGATTTCATTTGCAAGTTGTGCATTTATATTTTTAGAGGTTATTTTTGGACAAATAAGATTCAGCTCAATGCATAGAATCCAAAGAGCTTGAATGGCACGAGTGAAACTCCTCCTCTGGGACTGACGAGAGACACATTATACCGTCTTGTTTGTTATATGCAGAATAACATTTGGAGACAGATATGGTTACGAGCGAGAGCCTTGTTGTCAATCTCGTTAGGTCGGAGCTACAGTAGGTGAGTTCATCGCCCTGAAGAGAGAGTTCTCATTCAAGCAACGGCAAAGAACAAAGGCCCAATTCACAAGGCATTGCGTAGACCGTAAACACGACCAGTATTTTTAACTGCCAAAAGGGTTTAAGTCAGGGAAGGTTTAAGTCTAGACAGAGAATGAGGTCAGAGCGAGACTGCTCTAATGATGTTTTGACGCTTATTCTCTGCTCGCTACAAGGTATGAAATACACTGTTTAAACAAGCTCACATTCAAATTGGCTTTGAACGAGCGTCACTGACGTGAACAGAGACATGGGGACGACGACAGGAAGAGGATCCCATGTGTTTTCATTCCACATTAAAGGGACTCCCACCACGCACCACTGCCATAATCAGGCCATTCCTGCTCGTTAGCCCGGCCCAGGGCTGTGATGATATCAAAGACCTCCCCCCGCCCCCCGTCATACTAATACTGTCCCCTGGGGGGCTGTGTGGTGACTGGTACTTACACACAAACACAAGAGACCGAGTTCCAGGACCAGGCATTTTAGAGCCTGTTTTAGTGGGGGAGGGGTTCTGTGAAGTTTTGGCTGGGGAGGTTAACACTTATGGTGGATAGAGAGATGAATTTGCTCTGCCCTCTCCCCAACTACACCCTTAATGATGATGACCATATGTCTGGGATTTTTCCTTTCTGTCATTTTCAGTTTTTTTCCCACTGCATCTATTATAAGCAAAGAATTGGATGTGTGTGGTTCAGGGTTAAAACTCATAATTTCGTTAACAACATAATAACGAAAATATGCAAATAAAACCATATCCTAGAACAGTCAAATTCCCAATAGGGAAATATTTTCAGGAATTATTTTTTCAATTGAATTTTACATATAATATAAATGACAACTAAAGTTATTACGATTCATACGTAAAAGTTTTTTCAGAATACTGAAATTTATTAAACATACAAAAAAGCAAAGTGAGCCCCCAATGATATCTCCAACCGGCATGTTGTTTGGAAGGCCTCACCTGATTGGCTACCTCCAGCTCTGACATCACCTCCTTCATGTGGTCTGCCCTGGGGAGGAAAGAGCACAACATTGCAGTCATTCCATGAATTTTCAAAAATCAAAAAGTGAATACAAATGTGTTTAGTGATATGCAAATCCCCCCAACACACACATACACACAGACACAAAGACACAGACACACACACACACACACACACACACACACACACACACACACACACACACAGACACACACACACACACACACACACACACACACACACACACACACACACACACAGTGCTGCAGTCACTTAAAAATCTGGATGCACGAATTGCAAATGTTATTTATGTGTGGCTCTAACTGTGCTACATAAATATATGAATTATGTAACTCATAATTAAGACTGTGTGTGTGTGTGTGTGTGTGTCAGGATACTACCAAAATACATGCAATAAGAATGAGACTGGATTGTGTGCATTGCTAATTTATGTTCAGTCCATTTGTATGTAGTTCTGCGTTTTTGCAATGCAAAACGCATTGTTATCCGATAAGACATACCCAAAGCAGTAGTCCACACCAGAGCCCGACCGATATATTGGCGGGCCGATATTAGGCATTTTCCAAACTCTTGGTATCGGTTGATTAAAAGAAAAACTGACGTGTTTTTTTTTGGGGTTTATTGTGTTTTTGTTCAAAGGACTTTGAGTTTGATATCTTAAGTTTGTATTTATCAGAACTTTAAAAATGTTGATTTCGACTTTTCTGTTGTGACAATAAAACAATAAAGTCTTTAAATCTTTGCAGTGACTGAATGTTGATGATAAAACGGATTGTTTTGCATAAGATGAGTGTGTGCGACTGTGCGTGTGTCCTTTCCGGCTTTGGCATACTGCATGGTTATGAAGGCCTTGTGGTTAGTTGTGGTCTTAGTAAAGCAGCCTAGCCTTGGAGTTGGATAAGTTGGAGTGATTGTGTGCGGGCGTGCGAGAGTGAGAGAGAGAGCACACCCGCCGTGGTGATGTTTGGCTTGTTGTGGGCTGTCTGTCAGCATCCGCCGGGTTGGACGATGTGCTTTGTGTATGCGTTCAATGTACATCTGTCTGGTCGTATTTGCGGTAGATTGATGGGTAAATAATGTCACACCACGATCGGCCATACTTGTTAGCAAGTGCACTGATTGCGTGTTCGATAGGCTATACCTGCCATTTAATCAGTTCATTGCTCTTCTAAGTGCGCCAGATTGGTGCCAATTATTGTCGTGTTTGCATTGTAATGCACAACTTTGCCTCTCCTTGTTATAAATCAACGTGCATCCAAACAACTTTAGCCAATGCAGCCTCCTGTGTTGTTTTAAAATATATAGCATATCGGATTATCAAAAAATGTCAAGTGTGTGCGGGTGTGTTGTCATTTAGGCTAAATACAGATTGCCTTGCATCCATGAAATATTGTAATGTTATAGGCCTACTGCAAAATGTATATCGGTATTGCGCAACAATCGGGAGATGGGGACCCCTGAATATTGACTGGTATTTCGCACACTGGGTAAAATAAAGCTTAGAAATAAACACTTGGCAAAGATGTTGTTACTGGAGCTAGTAGGCTACCATCAAAACGTGGGATAATTTATCGGAAATCTGATTACAACGTCGGGGGTAAGATTTAATTAGAGATTATCTGGGGGGGATTTCACAGGTAGGACTGGCAAGGTAGCATATAGCTAGCATTATGGCCTCTATTTCTAGATCTTCTGACTAAGTTTACCGGTACTTATCTGACCGACATAATCGCTGTCACTAGATATAAAGAAAAACGTTGACTTTCGTTCTGTGCTATTCAGTAAAAATAAATAAAAGATTCCTTATTGTATGCACTGCCGTTCATTGACTAGCTCCAGCGCTCGTTGCTGCGAGGCTAAATGATAGCAACTCTCCACTCATTTTCCTCTGACCATGCATTTAATTGGCTTTGACCGCCATCAGTTCTCGGCGATTCCTCATTGGCCCTCTCACGTCTGACAGGTTCAAAATTATACGGCTGTGGGCCATCATACATGGTATTTGTGGTTCTTTCCACCTCTTAGACACCTTAGTTCTAGTAATAGGTTGATGCTACCTTCCACCACGTCTCCCCAACGTGACGTCATCGCCGAATGGCGTTAGAAAGCACCCGTTACAAAAACGACAAAAACTGGACTTTAACACTATTTTGGAGATAAACATAGTTTGAGTGCTTTATGTACCCATTAATCAAAACGACCAAATATTTGTATCGTTATCGGCAGTAAAAATCCTTTATCGTCGGGCTCTAGTCCCGCACACGCACGCACGCACGCACGCACACACGCACGCACGCACACACGCATCCACGCACTCACGCACACACACACACACACACACACAAACACACACACAAGCGCCACTGCCTGAATATGTAATTGTTGAAGTTGTTCATTGTGTTCCTCTGTAGGTTGTCCTTGAGTGCAGAGAAAGGCGCCTTTAAATAAAATGATTATTATTCTTATTATTATACAGTTTAATCCCCATCACACCTGACGGTCTGTCAGGATATTCTTTGGTAAGACACAATTGAGGGACAATGCAGTCCGATGCTTAGTTTGGCTCGCATCCTAGTGCTCTTTCTGGCCTGTTCCATGCATCTTCTTGTGTTCTCTATGTTACACATGGTATGTTCCATCGCCCTTTCCAGCGCTGTGTAGGCATTGACTCCAGTATCAAAAATGTAATAACGCTGAACACCTCGATCTTTAGGTGTCGGCCAGTGGACGGCGGTGGCATTAACGCTGAGCTATTGGCCCGATGTAATGCCAGCCAAACAGCACATTATAGTCTGATGGGTCATTCAAGGTACTGGGATGCATAATATTATTAAATACCTTTGGATTTACGGGATTATGGGGAATTAACAAGTAAGGAAATATGCCCCCCCCCCCCCCCCCCCCCCCTGAGAGTGGGATCAGAGACAGATTGAGAGGGATGATGGGACGGGGGACGGGGGACGGGGGGGGCATCAGTCAGTAATCAGCCAGCTAAATCATATTCAAAAGTAGACTGGACCGCTTAGTATTTCTGGGCGCTGGATGGATTTACACGGTGTATTAGCCCTTTCTCTCCCATCACATGTCCTGCTCTGGGATGGGTCAGGCTTTACTCAGGATCGGACCGCCGCAAATTTGTAAATAATTTTCAATTATAATGATTATAATTCATCGCATTTATGTAGACTCCAAAAGCACTTAACATACTGAGTGTGTGTGTGTGTTAGTGTGTGCGTGTATGTATGTTTGGAGGGGCATATCATAACTCATCCACTACCCAAAAATGTAGATTCTTGTTGCGTATCTTTGAGTGTATTTTTTCCATTCAATTAGCGAGTGTTGGCATTTGATAGTAGTTTTAGGTAAAAGTGTTGTGGGCTATTAGGAGTTATCCACAGTCGAGAGAGAAGAACTTTCAGACTAACAACGTCAGAGTTTGATGGCCTATTACAACAATGCTTTTTTTTCCTGGGGAACCACTTTTTTTAAAATGACAAACCATCGCAACCCAATTCATAACAGGCATTGTGAGAGGAGAATATTGTCACATCCTGAATGTTATCACTCCCATTTCTCTGTCACTTTATTAACAGTGTATCAAAGACCTGCTGAATGGGGGAATAAGGCATTTCAAAGAGACACTTGTTTGATAACTTCATGTTGTTGAAAACATGTTAAATCTTTTACTTAAGTACAAATTGAAAGAATGAAGAAGATTTAGTGGTTTGTGAGTAGAGTACAAATTAATCAAGGATCCTTTTTTTGGACACAAATGAGAACAAATCAACATTGTGAAGACCGTGAGGAAGACATATTTCCAGTATCTGGACGGCCCATCAGGTCACAGTTAATGCGTGATTCAAAAGCATCGAGGCCAGGCTAAAACATCCTGTTCGGACACCAGGGTTCGTAGACATAAGAGCAAATGGTTTCAAAACAACACCATGTTGCCTGGCCACTGTAGTTATCTACTTATTAAAATCATTTTTCTAAAAGCTCTGTGCACTCTCAAATGTCTTCCCCTTTGGTAGAAAATCTCCGTAATAACCCCTTGTAGTTTTTGCCTTAAGGCCCCAGACTGTGCGGGCTCCCCCCAGAAGCTCTGCTATAGCATAGTAGGACTGTTGGACCTACTATAACTGAATTGAGGAAGAAGGCCAGACAAAGGGACTAATACTCATAGGAAACCCTTATATATCTGCACCATTGCACGCAGTACCTTAAAGTCAAAGCTTGTTGGGAGTGAGTCACCCCTATGTATAGCACGCCATAACACAAACCTGACTCAATCCCTAAGTCGGTCACTATAAATAAAATAGACACAGGCTATATCTGTTGTTAGATTAGAAGAGGGCATGTACTAAATTATTAGGCTAATAAGATTCATATAATTAAGTGTTACGTGCAGGTAAAAGCATGTTTGATTTGTTAAACATCTCTTTGATTTGTTTGATTTCTCCATCCCCTTTATGTAATGAGTGTACGCTTATCGCTTGTTATAGAGAAAAGGGTGACAGGTTTTGAGAGAGTGGGAGAAGGTGTGAAAGTCTGTCATGTGTCGCCCTGTTGCCACTCTGAGATCAGAAAGAGAGAGAGAAGTTCTGACTGATGGCAGGCCCGAGGACTTGAGAACACAACTTACTTTGTAGTCGACTCTTTGTCAGACTTGCTGCTCAGGTCCTCCGTCTGCGTCACTTCAAGTGCTGTGAGACAAAGGCGGTTGTTCAGATGAGTCGCACTCTGCACACTCATGCACATGGCTCACACGAGGAATACTGCCGACGCGTCACAAAAGCAGAATCTTAGTGTCTGGTCAAGTGGTGGTGTTGAATGTTCTGACTCACAGAGGTGAAATGACAGATGCCTTGTTTTATAGCATAGAAACATTTAGAAACACACTAGTCAACATACCCCAAAAAAACGTTTTAGAAGCCTTAACTTGCATTTTGCAATAGCACTTAATAAATGGCTAGCCCAAAATATTCCACAAGGTTGGTATTTCACATACACAAAGACCTCAGCATCAAAGGGTTTCCCGGGCTTTTGTAGCATGTAAAATGGTAATTAGACGCATCGGTTTGGTTTGGATAATGAACCAGGAGCCAGCATTTTGATACTTGTTGTGAAAGGTAAATTATTTCTATCCATATATTACAAATGATTTATTCAAGCCTTGAAGTGTTGTGTAGCTCTAAATATAATGAAACCATCACACCAAGGACACCCTGTTGTCACACAATCACATGAGGCAAATCCAAATACACACACCTTTATGATGCAATAACTACTTTACAATAAATCCAGTTTGTCGGGAAATTAAATGAATTTCCCCCTCCACGTTTCCCCACAGCGCTGCCATAGCAACGGTTTATCTCTGTCCTCATGTTGGACAGTGAGTTCGGTCTCCATGTTGGATGAGCGTCGCAGATCCGAACCGTGAAATCCAAACATCTGTTCCCGTGACATCCTTTGTGGCGAAAACAACATATCTAATTGCTGCAACTGAAAAGGCCTTGTCCTTTTTACTGTACGGCGGCACTTATAGCCGGCTAATTAGCCTAGCTCCAGAAGTATGTCCTAATCACTTGTATCAGTGCAGGGGAGTGAGAGAGAAGGCCGAGAATCTGTCTGTGTGTGTGTGTGTGTGTGTATGTGTGTGTTTGTGTGATACATTGTGACAGGCCACCGTCAGCGGACATGCTGGCCGCCGCCGGCAGCAGCCGCCGGTTTTGTTTGACAGCGAGGAGTTAGACACTTGCCTGGTCAGCACTCGGGCCATGTCGCTGGCACAATGACATGAGTGAAAGGACATGACAGACACAGGGAGTTTGTGTGTGTGTGTGTGTGTGTGTGCGTGTGCGTGCGTGTGTGTGTGTGTGTGTGTCTCACCAGTGTTTTGTTCACGTTTCTTCACAAGCCAAGGACTGAGGCAAGCCCTTTGCCACAGCTCAAGTCAATAAGACAGCATTAGACCCAGCTCTGATGTGACTGATGTTTGAACGTACCTGTGTGTTGGTGCCGTCCGCTGACGTCAGCCCCCTCCCGGCCCGAAGGTGTAGGGTGCCCTCTCTCTTTATGCTCACTGTCAATGGAAGAATGGAGCTCAGGGTTTGCATTTCACACACACACATACACCACACACCCAGACACACACATAGAACTTACACAAACACACACACACACACACACACACACACACACACACACACACACCACACACCCAGACACACACATAGAACTTACACAAACACACACACACACACACACACACACCACACACCCAGACACACACATAGAACTTACACAAACACACACACACACACACACACACCACACACCCAGACACACACATATAACTTACACAAACACACACACACACACACACACACACATACACGTACACACACCCAGACAAACACCTATAACGTATCCGCACAGACACATACACACACCCACACAAAGGGTTTACATTACCCACACACATAAGACACCCATCGTTCTCTTCGCCCAACTTGTTGACCCAATTCTACTGAAACATGCCAATATGAGACAGTAAGGATTTCAGCTGTCGTATCAAAGACTAACCCGCTCCGACATTCCCTTGAAGTCTGTGCCGTCTTTTTAAGTATGAAAAGACACGTGACGTGCATGATTAACCATACAGGCACTTTGGGAGCCCGTGTTTGTAACGCTACTGTGAGCTTCTAACACGCAACCATATCACCTATCGCTGATTGTCTTAACTAGACCCAGAACGCACACCTTTTATCATGTGAACCACCACCATTGCACAACTCAAATACAAACAGCGTAAAAAAAAAAAGGGTTTTGCTGCGGTCGCTGCGGTTTGACTTCAATATTTGCTCCTATTTTACAGGTCGCAGAGATCGCAGTGCGAGCTCCGCGGTCTGCGAGCAAACGCTTCCTAAAAATGTCATCTCATCCACAAATAACTTTTATAGAGTGGCCCACATGGGGCCCCCTGGACCCCGATCAGCCCTATCCCATATCCTATC
>NC_082388.1:8378624-8382411 GCF_031168955.1 Gadus macrocephalus
GGATGATTCACACTTGCTTGCTTTGCGGTGTGTGTCGTGTTCCAGTTTAACGCTCGCTTCCAGCAGCTTCCTCGCCGTCTGAGGCGTGTGAGTTTGTCCTCACTGCTGTCCTACTCATCTGTAGGCAAAGTCGGGACTAATTGCGGCCCTGCTAATTACTGTATGCCCCAATTCCAGTTGCATGCCGTGTGCTGTATGCTTGCTTTTAATGAGACAGCTGGCATTATTACGCAATTACATCATTCTATTGAAACTCTCTGCCCACAGAGTAACCGATGGGTATGGAGGGAGACAGAACGGGAGAAAGATAAAACGAGATGAATGACAATAGGAGTGGCATTATCTGTGTACAAAAACAGCGAAACATACAATACAAAAACACACCCTGGTAGCACCACTTGCCTCAAAAGCCTACCGCAGTAATCATTGTCCTGTTCAAACATTACTGCTAATCAAGCATTATGTTTTTCTTCTGAAGAAATGATGCAAAATCTGCCAAGAATGACTGTAAGACTGTTAGTCTGACTTTACATATTCCTATGCTCATATTCATATATTATAAAGACTCAAAGCTCCTCCACATGGCAGTGAGTGAAATCAGTGACCTATGATCAGAGATGGCACAGTGTGCATACTTAATGAGTGTGATCCCCCCGGGAGGAGCAAGAGGAAGTCGTTAGGAAAGGGATGTCTATATTGCTCTGTTTGCTCACACACCCACCGTCACCCCATTGTGTGTGCAGGTATTGAGGAGCTGAGGAGGAATGGTTGCGCTCAAAGGACACTTCAGGATTTGGGCTTCCTGTGCTCGCGGCCGTTTACATTCCAGTTAGAATCGAAGGATTGATACCAATGTTCATGATTTAATAGGAATGGGGGAAAAATCCATGTAGCATTGCGGTTCTTTGTACTGTCAGCTTGACTCAGAAATCGTATTGTCATCCTACAGAGGGTGCCATGGTGTTATCGCCTACAGTTTGTACAGTTACAATGTGTTGAACCTGAACCCCGACTGATATGTTACAGAGAATATACAAGCGCACATAAGAATAGGAATATTGCATCGCAATATTTACAGAATTGCAAGAAATAGATGCTAATGTGCCAATGTATATCGGCAAGAAACCATGGCGATATGGCATGGTGAGGTTCCTGCCTGTCCTTGTACTATACTAGCTACTATATATGTAGCAACAGCCGGGAAGGGAACCGAAAGCCAAAACGTGCAAAACGTTGAAAAAATGTTTACTACGTAGAGACAAATATACACAACAAATAGATATTATACTATTATTATAATATCATTAAAATTGAACTTTTATTTCTGACATAAATATTTCTGATATATTTATTGCTGATATCTGCACTATGAATATAATCAAAATACTCAGTTCAAATGTTTTGTATAATGTACACTTTCGGCAGTTTGTGTTTCCCAGCAACAGGTGCGTTCAAACCAAACCTAGAACACCACTCATGCACATACACAGTCACACAGGCACCGATAGACACACACACACACACACAAACACACAAACACACACACCACTAGGTCGTACCTGGAGCATCAATTAGTTTCTTGTAGACGTGTAGGAAGGCAGCTTCTGACTCCTTGCTCCTCTGATTGACAGCGTCGATCTAAAGCAGCAGGCAGAGCACAACCGGATTAGGGAGACAAGACACAACAGGGACTCCAGGTTCACCGCAGGCCACAGCGGGCGTCGTGGCTTGACAAGAGTCGGGTGTTGATTGTTTGAGGGTGCAATCGCAGAAGAAATGGACGGTGTTATGGTGTTTGGAGTTGATACATATGAGAGATGTGCCGTGTTTTGCGTTGCGGGTTGCGTTATGGTCCATGGCGAGGTGTTTCGATCGGTCTACATGCCTCCCTTAATGATGTGTGAAATGTGGCTGACTTTCTTGCTTATTCCGGGGTCATAGAAAGAATAATCCTGGACTTGGTGTGATTAATATAACCACTCTCACTCATTGTCCCCCACTCCCCTCAGTCCAACCAACCAGCAAAACGACTCAAAAAGTAGAGAAACATCTAAAACAGGGGGTGTTGTTCTGCTCTTCTGGTTAGACTGCATCTTTATTGCCTGAATGAGGCACCACACCACGAGGAAACACAGCGCCACCTGCAGTACGCCCGTGTGGACATTTCCCCTCCCTCAACCAACAAGAAGCTTTGGAAGATTGAACTGAAAACAGGGTGTTTATAAACTCTTACAGAGCACCATTATTCACCAAAATCTTCAAACGGGATTCGAAAAGGTATAATTATATGATCTCCGTCACAGCTCTCAAAAAACAGAGACTATAGCGTAACTTTGGAATCACAGTAGACTGGCTTATCTACCATTCCAGATGAATTCCTGCCATTTGTGAGGCCAGCCAGCCAGTCAGATAGATAGCCAGTCAGATAGCCAGTCAGCCAGGCAGACAGCTAGTCAGCCAGCCAGCTCTGGCACAGCTTTTGAAGTGAGGGCAGCCAGTGCCAGCTAACTGGGTCATCACCGCTGGCTACAGGAGGCGAGAGGGAGGGGGGTGAGAGGGGAGGAGGAAGACAGGGAGGAAGGAGGGAGGGAGGCCTGGGAGAGTGTGAGGAGGAAGAGGAGGAGGAGGAGGAGGAGGAGGAGGAGGAGGCGGGGGACAGAGGAGCAGCTAAAAGTATGCAGAGTTATTGAGCCTCAGCAGAATACTGTAAGCCGACAACAAACACAACTTGGCACACACTTTCATTCCCCTTTCTCTGACCTGTAGGGAGCTGGGGTTTGCACGACCCAGCAGAATCAGCACTGCTCCGCGACCAAAGAATCCTGTCTGCTTACTCACACTTCATAACCCGATTAATGTAGAATAAGTCCGGACCAGCGAGGGGAGGAGGAGGTGACACGACCTGGCATGGGCCGCAGGCTGACCGGTGAGTCGTGGGCTTTCACGAAGGTTGTGTATGATGTGTATCTACGATCCATAATTAAATATAGTATGTAGATCATGTATCATGATCTACTCCAGGCCCTTGGTATACGGTGAACAAGGTGAATCAACGGACCCTCAAAGGACTGAACGGGGGGAACGCTCCTGTTTCTACTCTAAGACGAACGCAAATACAGTACGAGGAGGAGCAGACCTCACACACACAACACAGGGACCAGGCCCACTCCGGGCCCTGCCTCTACTCAGACTGTGTTGGGGTGGGTTTGATTTATACATGCAGACAGGCATACTGCCGCAGCGAGACGCCATGCAGCGTCAGCCACTGTGCTGCTCCAGCTGGGGAGAGGAAGACATTAAACATTCTCAGATGGGCTTTAGTGGACAAAACATCTGGAGCCAACTAAGCTTGGCCAAATCCACCAGCCCTTCCCTCTATGTCGCTCACAAGCTCTTCCTTCGCGCACACACACACACACACACACACACACACACACACACACACACACACACACACACACACACACACACACACACACACACACACACACACACACACACACACACACACACACACACACAATTGCACAAAATGTACACACATGCCCACAGCTGTTCAAGTTCATCGCTTGCGAATGTATGATGCAGTAGCGAGCAAGTTATGAAGCATGAGAGAGAGAGAGGGAGAGAGAGAGAGAGAGAGAGAGAGAGAGAGAGAGAGAGAGAGAGAGAGAGAGAGAGAGAGAGAGAGAGAGAGAGAGAGAGAGAGAGAGAGACTAGAGGCTAGACGGAGGGTAAACAGTGGTTCTCCTCTGGTTCTGCCAGTAATCATGACCACCATGGGTAA